>NC_085862.1:6617751-6690251 GCF_034702125.1 Engraulis encrasicolus
AAATAACTTTACCAACAAGGTATCGCCTGGAGTATTATGTGTGATAAAATTCCAGAATGAAGCCCAGAATGAAGACGTTCAGTGGGATCTAACCTGGGTGGGATAATAAGGTGAAATCAATTAGATTACGAGACACGAAAACAGAAGGGGTGTGAAATGGAAAGTGGCTTGACATCCTTCACCTCACCTCACTGCAATTTTTATCCAGAGTTGAGTTGGATCATTTTAAATCAGTTGAACTTTAGAGCTGTCTTGTGTCAGAGTCGTGGTTGTGTTGTGTTTTTGCGTTTCTGGAAAATGCACCATAAGGAATAGCTGAAGGATTGGATACACTTGCAGTCTCTGGGTGTTCTGCAAAGCCTCCCCAGGCTAACGGGGCGAAACCCATTAATCAAACCCGTTTATCACTTGCCAGAACCAGTTTAGCTGGCCACCATGAATATAACTCAGCTGACCTATCGATGCTACCTCTCTGCTTCTCCACTCTTCAGAGTTAACTCCATCAGACTCCTCTCCAGCACACAAGTAAGTTGCACCAAAACGCCCTTGCCACATACCCTACAAAGTTACCAATTGGTATTAATGATTCACTGTAGGCCTACTATGTGTAGATAGTGTTGAATTTGAGTGGTATATCCTGCTGCACTTAGCTGACCAACAACTGATTGACCATAGGCCTACTGTTAAGTTTTATAATGAAACTTTAGCCCTTCCAATGTTCCAATCAATTGGGCCCTGGAATGTGCATGTTTAGCTTCTGATATCTTGAGCTCAGAGCTGGTGACTCTGTCATTGAAGGTCACCCAGAACACGGTTCTTGATACCAGAAGTAATCATAGGCTGTGTGTTATCCTTAGCGATAGGTGCTTTTATGCTTCGTCACTACTGGAGACATGGAGACGACATCTTCCTTAACTAAGATCATACTTGCATACGTGTAACCTGCTGACATGAGGAAGACGGTATAAAAACCGTTGCCACCATTTTGTCAGCTGTCGGTCGATTTGCCTGTCATTCGCCTAAGATAGGATGCTGCCTAGTTGAGACGCTGTGAGACTTAGTCTCATTTTCATTTCTTTTTTAACCTTTATTTTTCTTCTTATTCTTTTACTTCTTTTATTTTCTTCTTATTCTTTTTGTAATCTCACTTTTTCTATAATAAATTGTATCCTGATCGATCCTTTTAACTACGAAGTCAAGACTTATTTTATTTTTGCAAGTGAGTCAACTAAAACACAACGCAGAGTATTCAGCCTTCAATTTTTATTGGAGAAGAGAATTTTGGTAACGTCCAAAATCTAACAATGGCATCCTCCAGACACAAGAATGCCAAGAGGATTGAAGGCTTGGACAAGAACGTGTGGTAAGTAAATTTACATACAAAGGCACACATTGATATTCTGTAGTTTGTTGTTCAACCCTTAACGTGATGCTTTCTTTTCCACCTTAGTTTTTGTTTGACAAGCTCTCTCTCTCTCTCTCTCTCTCTCTCTCTCCCTTCCCCTATACTCCTATTGCTTGACTGTAACATTATTATCCAGGGTTACCTTCACGTCACTGGCAGCAGATCCGTCCATCGTCAACCTTGGCCAGGGTTTTCCTGACATGCCACCTCCCTCATACCTGAAGGAAGGTCTGGCCCAGGCCGCGTCAGTGGACAGACTGAACCAGTACACAAGAGGCTTTGTAAGAGCAATCGCTTGAATTGTGGCTCGAATAGCTAAAAAAAACCTCACTCCGCTAGGGTGACCATGTCCATGACAGGAGAAAGGAGGACATATTTTAGGACGGGGGGGTTTGGGGTCCTCCTCTATGAAATTGTGTGTTTCTTAGATGCATTTGCATGATTTTTGTCCGGCTTAATGCTGTGCCTTACCCCGGACAAGGCACTGAAAAGATGGACGGTCCGTCCTAAAGACGGACGTCTGGCCACCCTACACACCGTTCACACTACTGACTTTGAATTAGACTTCATTGTCTCACATGCTTTGTTTTGTTTTTGTTTTTTCTCTCTCTCTTATTTTTCCTTTTTGAAATGTGTATGGTATTAGGTAAATAACATGTTGTGTCTATTGTTAGTTTTAACTTTAATTTTTGTTAACCTTTTTTTCTCTCTCTCTCTATTTTTCACTTATGGCCTAATGGGTCATGTGACTTGTATCTAAGGTTGGGGTGGGGTGGGTGGATATTGATCACTGACTTTGTAATGCCTTTGTTTCCCAGCTTTGGGGATTTGTTCATAAATGAAAAACAGTGAATCACAAAAAAAATAGACTTCATTAAACATTGGACATGAAACATACTCATCATGACAGTGTAATGACTACTACACATAATTTACCAGATGTATTGAATCTGCATGGTACAGATCTGCTCTGAATGATAGGATTCTTTGCGGTCTAGTACACACACACACACACACACACACACACACACACACACACACACACACACACACACACACACACACACACACACACACACACACACACACACACACACACACACACACACACACACACACACACACACAATGTATATATTGTTACATTGTTGTTACTTTTATTGTTACTTGTTACATTGATGTCATTTAGTACACATCTTTGCATTTATTTTGTAACAGGGCCATCCCACTTTGGTCAAAGCCCTGTCGCAGGTGTACGGGAAGGTGTGTGATCGGGAGATCGACCCCTTCAAGGAGATCCTGGTGACAGTGGGGGGTGGTGGGTCGCTCTTCAGCTGCATGCAAGCCCTGGTGGAGCAGGGCGACGAGGTGAGTGGCAAAACTAACTGTTAAAGGTACACTGTGCAGGAAATGGTAAAAAAAAAAAAGGTACTGCAACTATGCTGCTCATTGAAACTGTGTTGCCTATTTCTAAATTTGATCTTTTCATGAAATTTTACCAAGTAATAAACTAATATTTTCTAGTATGGCCCAAATATTCATTTTTTGCAGCTAAAATGGCCATTTCTGGAAATTCAAAATGGCAGACCATGGAGAAGATCCCCCTTTTCATGTATGAAAAGTGTTGGGTTTTTTTCCAGTCAGAATACTTAGAATTTGATGGTGGTGGTAAATATTCATGAAAAAGGTAACATTAGTGAATGGGTAGCATGAATTCTGGAAATAAACAACTAAAAATCTTACACAGTGTACCTTTAAACTCCTGGGGCCTGTATTGTAGTAAGAAGCTGGTTCAGGAGTAAACCAGGTTAGGTTAAGAGGGAAATCATCTAATAGAAGAGCCAGGCTGTTGGACATACGTGCACAGGCACATTTCATGCACAAACACGTTGCTGTGCGAATTTTACATCCATTTTTTGTGTGCCAGACTAGAGAACTCCTCACACAAGGTAGTCAGACGTGTGCGTATGGTGCAATATTGACAAAACCACGAGGGGGTTGTTTATATGTTGACTTTGTAAAATTGAAAGAAAAATATCTGCACACTTAAATCCCCTTTATGTTCTTTTTAATAATAGGCCAAGCTTTCGGTCTACCGACCTTCCTCAGGGCTCAGTTATATGTTGACTTTGGCATGTGATTTGTCTTCAGGTCATCATCATCGAGCCCTTCTTCGACTGCTTCGTCCACATGGTGCGGATGGCAGGAGCAACACCAGTGCTGATACCACTCAGATTGGTGGGTTTCCCTCTCGGCTGATCTTTCAACCTGATCTCCACGGGATCTGTGTCCTCAAACACGGATTTTTTAACTCAAAATCTGTGTCTGGGAGGACGGATTTTGCTGAAATTCCGTGCTTGAGCACACAGATTTTTCCCCCATTGAATCTCTATGACATTCCAACCTGATCGGATCTTTTCAACAGAGGTGTCAAAAATAAAAGTTGAAGTTAAACAAACAGCACAGATAACTTATTTGAATAACCAGTACAGTAGACATATGAACTTGTCTTGTGATCAGCTACCTGGATCTACTTTGTCGTGGGTTCTTGTTAGGGTTTCAGTGTTTCTCAGTAACAACAGTTGATTCACCTCATTAGGTACAATGGAGTAAATGGTGTAACAGCTATGTAATATCATGGGGCTTTGAGGGAGTGACGACGAAGCTCGTAACACCGTTGGGAAAGCACATCAACGGCAAAGACCGCCGATTGGTCAGAACACCGACACAGATTGAAAAAACAACAGGTTGTTCTCATCAACAATTGTCGGAGGCATCGTAAAAGAGGCTTGAGATAAGAGGGCTTACTCACGTCATAACAGCGTAGTGCGAAATGATGACGAGGGGAGTATGGAAATTTTATTCTTCTTCTACGGTCAGTATTGGAAGCATCAGGGAAGCATGCAATGACACTTCCGCGAGGGTCGGAGTGTGGAACAGGTCATAGGACAGCGTGAATGTTTGTCAGCTGTCCTTAATCACCCCCAGGAATTACTGCTGACCAACAGCTGCCGTTAATTTGGCCACAAATTATCCATCATGGTGTCGCCCCCACTGACCATGCGCAAGGGAGTACGGAAATTGTATCCATCGCACCCACTGACCAATGACCATGCGCAAGGGAGTTAATTTTCCATCCACTCGTGTCCTCAGGCAACGCCCCCGTACTACACCGTGGCCAATGCATTTCCCCCCGAGAGATTGTTCCTCTGTTGAGTTTCTTTGGCATCGTTCATCGGGGCCAGACTAAATTACTCCGGTCTCACATTAAGGCTGGTTTATCAGGCTAGGCTAGTTTTGTACTTACACCACAAATTTACTTTTACTATTCATTTACTTTTTACACTTCTGCTTTTCAACCTGAACTTCTAAAATGCGTACTCTCATTGGAGATCTGAGTCTCTGCCGCCATTTTTGTCTTTTGCCTTTGTAAATGCACAGAAGCCCGGAAATTTCACTGAACCTTTTTTTAAACAGTTTGACTCAATTGTTTACACACAATTTCTGGAATCATGTCTTGAATTCTCAAAACTCTACACACAAACAAATTCAAAAACTCACACACCTAACCTCTAAAATGCACAGCCATTGATAACCTGAGTCTTGATTGATACCTGATATAACCGGCACTGTAATTTCTCTCTGGCCTAAATTCACAGAAGGCTGGCAAGAAAGGAGACAACATCAGTAGTTCAGATTGGGTTCTCGACCCGGACGAACTGGCCAGCAAGTTTACCTCCAAGACGAAGGCTATCATCATCAACACACCAAATAACCCCATAGGAAAGGTGAGGCAGCGCCATCTGTCATGTCGATGCTTTTAGGATCATAGACAGATTTTTTGATGTGGACCAAAGAAGGCAAGTTTTGTATCATATGAATCAGACGACATTGACTGATTTTTTTCTTTATCCAACAAGATGTATCTAAAATCTTATATCCAAGTCAGTCCTCTAAACGTTATACTTAAACTAAAGCTTTCTCCTTTTCTCTTTGGCCAGAGCCCTGAGGGCCTTTTTCTTTTTCTGTTGCAGCTTATCTGAACCGGTTTGACTGACAGTGCACCTTCCTCTCTCTCTCTCTCTCTCTCTCTCTCTCTCTCTCTCCCTCCCTCTCTCCCTGCCTCTCTCTCCATCCCTGCCTCCCCCCACCTCTCTCTCTCTCTCCCTCCCTCCCTCTCTCTCTCTTTTTCTGTCTCTGTCTCTGTCTCTGTCTCTCTCTCTCTCTCTCTCTCTCTCTCTCTCTCTCGCTTTCTCTCTCTCTGTCTCTCTCTCTGTCTCTCTCTCTCTCTCTCAGATCTTCACCAGAGCTGAGCTGCAGACTATAGCTGACCTGTGCATCAAGCATGACACCCTGTGCTTCAGTGATGAGGTGTACGAGTGGCTCATCTACAAGGGCCACCAGCACATCAAAATAGGTACTGAAGCGCCACATGGGTTTAATGATAATTATTTGTTTGCCAGAGTAAGATGTAAAAATATACCGTTACATACATGTAATAGAGGTTTTGTGTGTGTTTTTGTATTTTGTAATTTTTTGTACACAACATGTTGGTGCTTGACAGTGACACAGGTCATGTACCGTATTTCCCTGTTTATTAAACAGTCATTTGTCAATACAAAGGTGTACGTAAATGAAAGAATGGTGACATCAATGTAGTTATTGGTGTGCTATTGCTATCCATAAGGTGTTGCCATATGCTCAGCCATTCCCGAAGGATAGTTCTTTAGAATTTAAAAGCAAAAGATGATGGACAGTCATGGGTGAGCGGTTAGGGCGTCAGACTTGCATCCCAGAGGTTGCCGGTTCGACTCCCGACCCGCCAGGTTGGTGGGGGGAGTAATCAACCAGTGCTCTCCCCCATCCTCCTCCATGACTGAGGTACCCTGAGCATGGTACCGTCCCACCGCACTGCTCCCCATGGGGCGCCACTGAGGGCTGCCCCCTTGCACGGGTGAGGCATAAATGCAATTTCGTTGTGTGCAGTGTTCACTTGTGTGCTGTGGAGTGCTGTGTCACAATGACAATGGGAGTTGGAGTTTCCCAATGGGCTTTCTTTCACTTTC
Organism: Engraulis encrasicolus; assembly: GCF_034702125.1. Lineage (NCBI taxonomy): Eukaryota > Metazoa > Chordata > Actinopteri > Clupeiformes > Engraulidae > Engraulis > Engraulis encrasicolus. The sequence continues at coordinate 6,624,223 of NC_085862.1, forward strand.
ATGATGACTAACGATCGCCCATGATGAATACCACATGAATCACGTAGTCAGAAAGGGCCTGTTTATTGAAGTGTACACACACAGGACTATGAACAATCTCATACGAATAGTGGTGTCCCAGATGGGTGGAAACAGAGTGATATGGCGACTAAGAACGAGATTGTTTATATGGCTGAAGGAGTAGAAGAGGAACATTATTCATTCTTAAGGAATAAGCTAACCACTTCTCCAGACATTTTAGAAAGCCTCTTTGTTAAAAAGTGAAACAAAAATGTCTGCCCACTTAAAATTCTTTTTGGGAAGCAGCAAGCCTCTGTCTTGAAATGCTGCTGCCAAATCAAATGAGGATGTGGTCATGATGGGATGAGTGTGTCACGAAGTTGTGTGTGTGAGTGTGTGTGCGTGTGTGCGTGCGTGCGTATTAATACTTGTGTAATGCCTGTGTTTCGTAGCCACTCTGCCTGGTATGTGGGACCGCACTGTGACCGTCAGCAGCGCAGGGAAGACCTTCAGTGTCACCGGATGGAAGGTATGTGTGCGTGCGTGTGTGTGTGTGTGCGTGTGTGTGTGTGTGTGTGTGTGTGTGTGTGTGTGTGTGTGTGTGTGTGTGTGTGTGTGTGTGTGTGTGTGTGTGTGTGTGTGTGTGTGTGTGTGTGTGTGTGTGTTTAGCCTTGACTATAGGTCTGCAAAAACTCACGCCCATAGTCACAGAAGTGAGCATCTTACTTGATGGAGAGTTTTTGCTCTGTGTATGACTGTGGTTATTATACTCCTTTCAATCGTCTATGTACATGATTCAAGTACTCAGTCATTGTAGTCCATTACATTTGGGAAGGCATTTAAACAGAAAAACTGTCAGTCAAATCAATGGTTGTTAAATAATTAATGCTGTCTGCTACATTTAAGTGGACCTGATATATTTCGGATTGAGGATTATCACTGTATGTGCAGCATTTTTTTAAAGAAGGTACTAGAGTAGGTATTTTAAATAAGGTCCCACCTTTAAACTTATTAAAGTGCATTGATGTGTTTATTTATTTATTTCATTGTTCGGGAAGTAGCGATTCAATTCGATTCGATTCTATGTGATTCGATCCGATTCAATTCTACAATGCATTGCAATGCATTACATTTCTACTGAAAGCAAAGCAAATGTTTCATCCGTCATGATGAAGCAATACAAATAGTCAGATACTGAGCAACAGTTTATTCACTGTTTTCTGTATCAGTCTGGATCAGCCTATATCAGTCTTGCAATGCTTTGAAGTACTTTTATTTAATTTAACACTCATTTAGTCCTGAAATATCCACGGAAGTAATTGAAACTTAAAAAAATTGCCGCATCGATTCTGGAACTTGCCGCATTGAATTGGTTCGTCCATGCCCAGCATTGGATTGCATCGCCGGATCGATCATTGTTGACACCACTAATAGCCACAGCTGCTTAACTGGCTTTAAACAAAAACAAACAAACAAAAAACACTATATGTAATGTACATGTATACTATATTGTCTTCTTTCTGCAGCTTGCCAAATGCAGTGTAATGTGATGTAATGTAATATAATGTAATACCACTATATGTAATGTAATATCACTATATGTTATGTAATACCACAATACTATATGTAATGTATATGTCTAATATTGTCTTCCTCCTCCTGCAGCTTGGCTGGTCTATTGGCCCAGAGCACCTGATCTGCCACCTGCAGACGGTCATGCAGAACACCCTCTGCACCTGCCCCACTCCACTACAGGCAAGTGGCACTCTTTAACACACTCTACACCTGCCCCACTCCACTACAGGCAAGTGGCACTCTTTAACATACTCTACATCCAGGCTGTTGTGTGTGTGTCTGTCTGCCTGCCTGCCTGCCTGTCTGCCTGTCTGCCTGTCTGTCTGTCTGTCTGCCTTTCTGTCTGTCTGTCTGCCTTTCTGTCTGTCTGTCTGTCTGCCTGCCTGCCTGTCTGCCTTTCTGTCCGTCTGTCTGTCTGTCTGTCTGTTTGCCTGCCTGCCTGTCTGCCTTTCTGTCTGTCTGTCTGTCTGTCTGTCTGTCTGTCTGTCTGACTGTGGACAGACTTCTCATCAGAGCGCTCTACAGCAGGGGTCTCAAACTCAAATTCACAATCATTCCCATCATATACTGCTGGTCATATGTGCCTGTCCTATACATTCTCTGCTGTGAAAGTGAACTGAAAGCCCAACTGGGAAGCTCCAACCCATTGTGGCACAGCACTCCACAGCACGTGTTCACTGCACACAACGAAATTGCATTTATGCTTCACTCGTGCAGCCATTGTTGTATATACTGTACCTGTGAGATGTTGCTGGTCTGGGATCACTCATATTAATAATGGTGTATGTGGGCCAACCGTAATACACTTATGGAATGATAACGCTGGCCAAATAAAATGACTCTACGGCCCAAAGTGAACCTCAGACCACAGGAGTAATGTAAGTGCGATGTAATGTGTAATGTAATGTAATGTACGTTTGTAATAAATGCCCTGTGTCTTGGGGCCTATACTACAAAGCTGGTTCAGGATAAGTTATGGTTAGGTTAAGAGGTAAATAATCTAATACAAGAGCTTTTCTTAGAAAAACGAGGACTCCAGACTCTTCTATTAGATGATTTACCTCTTAACTTAACCTTAACTTATCCTGAACCACATTTGTAGCATAGGCCCTTGATGTCTGTTGTTGTTGTCATGTTGTTGTTGTGCCAGTAGGAGGCGGTAGCGCAGGGTCTGCTGGTGGACTATGAGCGAATGGGGACACCCGAGTGCTACTTCTGCTCCCTGGCCACCGAGCTGGAGGGCAAACGTGATAGGCTGGCCGGCATCCTGCGCTCCGTTGGCATGACGCCCGTGGTGCCAGAGGGAGGCTACTTCATGATCGTGGACGTCACTGCCCTCAGTAAGATGGGGCTGAAGATTTATATACACACAAGCATACACAGTCGTGTACACACACACACACACACACACACACACACACACACACACACACACACACACACACACACACACACACACACACACACACACACACACACACACACACACACACACACACACACACACGTAGATATTTTCTGGTCTTTTTTACATTGTGTAATTTGTTACTAGACAAGATTTACTGTTACTGTACTTTACAAACATTCGCACTGTAAGGAAGATGCTAAGCAGCCAATCATGTGAGCGCATTTTTTGAGTGACAGCAGTTTCCAAACAATCAGAGGTTGCAGAGAGACCTTCAACTGCACGCACAGACAGGAAGGTTTGTATACAAGAGACCCATGTATGGACTATGAACTCAACTGTAACCACTCCTGCCTCCACTGTGTTGAACTGCAGATCAGGACCTGTCGCACATGGACAGTGACGAGGCGTACGACTACAAGTTCATCAAGTGGATGATCAAGGAGAAGGTGAGTGAGGAGGTCATGAGTATGGCTGAATGATGTACAGTGTGAGTTTGGATTTGATAATAGTAAAAAATAAAATCTGCAAAACAAAGCTCCCGCATCCGTATCTCTTATTTAATGTGTAACGTTTCGGGCAGCATGCCCAAGAAGCATGCCCTTGAAGGAAACATTACGCATTAAATAAGAGAAATGAGAGCTTAGTTTTGCAGCAGACTTTGTTTATTGCAATTATTTGATTTTGCTAATCCAGCACCCATTTTTGAGATGGAGGTTAACTTAAGTGATATCACTACCAGCTTCTTGGAATGTTCCTCTGGAATAGTGAAGTTGTTAGTGGTTAAAGGGGCTCCAGGTAGGATTAAAAGTTTAATTAGTCACTGTCCAGTGTTAGATTTTGGACGTTTCCAAAATTCTCTTCTCCAATAAAAATTGAAGGATGAATGCTCTTCTCCAATAAAAATTGAAGGATGAATGCTCTGCGTTGTGTTTTAGTTGACTCACTTGCAATAATAAAAATAAGTCTTGACTTCGTAGTTAAAAGGATCGATCAGGATACAATTTATTATAGAAAAAGTGAGATTACAAAAAGAATAAGAAGAAAATAAAAGAAGTAAAAGTAAAAGAAGAATAAAAAGGTTAAAAAGAAATAAAAATGAGACAAAGTCTCACAGCGTCTCACTATCTAGGCAGCATCCTATCTCTGGCGAATGACAGGCAAATCGATCGACAGCTGACAAAATGGTGGCAACGGTTTTTTATACCGTCTTCCTCATGTCAGCAGGTTACACGTATGCAAGTATGATCTTAGTTAAGGAAGATGTCGTCTCCATGTCTCCAGTAGTGACGAAGCATAAAAGCACCTATCGCTAAGGATAACACACAGCCTAGATGTGTCTGCTATCTGGAAAGTTAGGCGCGAGCACACTGTGCCCTGGCACAATGGCCTTCAACAGCAGAGGCTCTCGCTCTGAGCTCTCCAGATATCAGCAAAGTAACAGTAAACATACCACATTCCAGGGCCCAATTGATTGGAACACAGGAATAAGCAAAAGTGAACACCAGTATGTTCAATCAGTTGTTGGTCAGCTGCAAAATGCAGCAGGATATACCACCCAAATTCAACACCAGAGTCAGACGATGGTTATGTGAATCATTAGTAAGTGAATGATGACTCTCACGACCACCTCCACGGTCCGCTGTCAGAAAACCCCAAATGCAACTTTTTGATAAAGCGGTCCGAACAAGTGTCGTGGGAAGCACTTTTCATACGAAAAATCACTTTACATACCATATTCAGATTTGCATCAACTGCTGGCATTCCGTGATGAAAAATCTTCTCACAGCGAGTTTATTTGAACAGCATTTTTTTCATTACGCTGTAGATTTTGAAACAGGCATGCATGCTTCTGGCACCGCCCAAACAATGTCATCCTACCGTGTGCCCCTTTAGTTAACCATGTCCATGTTTTGTGTTAACCATGTCCATGTTTTGTGTTAACCATGTCCATGTTTTGTGTTCATTCTAGAAACTGGCTGCCATTCCAGTCACGGCTTTCTGTGGAGATGACTCCAAGAAGCAGTTTGAGAAATACATTCGCTTGTGCTTCATCAAGGTAATTGGTTCTCGACAAGCATGTCATTTTGATTCATTTGTTTTTCACATATACAGTACATGTAACTTGTTTGTTTATTTCAGTTGTTCGAAGCTGTGGTGGTTTTTTTAACACTTGCATGTTCTTACCCACTGCAGCAAGACAGCACACTGGACGCAGCAGAAGTCATCCTGAAGAACTGGAACAAGTAAACACCACGCTGGGAAAGAGACGAAGACCAGCTATACTACCTCCCCACTGCACATGTGCAGCCACAGCTAATGCCACTATTGTATGGAATAGATTATTATTTTTGCTGAGTTGTATTCAAAGAAAAACATTTGTAGTATGTAAATGAAACATGTATAATTAACTTGTGTATCAGCTTCACACAATAGTGACATTTGCTGTGGTTGTACCATTCTGATGTCTGCTTCTAAAGACATCACCCACACTGAACTCAACCATTATTAGTTTGAACTGTGCAGATTGTAGCGACTGTGAGGACTCATCTCCATTAGTTGGATGGTGACATTATTGCATCTTTTTTTACACATCATACCTGTAGTTACTGAGACCGTTTGAAAGTATTCACCACGAATGCCTTCTAGACAAGACTTTTGTGGTTTTTATTTGGTTTTACTTTTATTGAGTAAGGACTTCACTCCAGCGCGCTCCAGGTTCAGACGTGGACTTTCTGGTTCAGATGTGTTGTGGCATGGTGCTGATGGTTTACAGTATTAACTGGGCTGCCATTAGGACTGATTGGTTCATTGCTCTTAAGGTTTCTCACAACTCACTACTTACTTACTTACTTACTTTACTTACTTTACTTTATTTCTTCAAGACATTGCACATTAATGAACATATACACACATGTACATGTACATATATGTAAATATGCCAGATTGTAGCCCAAGGGCTAATTTCCATCTGGTGTCCAAAATAGGCAGGCTAGATGTTTACAAGCAATAGAATTTAAAATCCCAAACATTCATCCAATATCAAAACAGACTGTTAGTAACAAAAGAAATAAAACCCACTACAGAAGCAAAAAGCATGCATGTAAATAAAAGGAAAAGAGAAAAGAAAAAGGTCCCAAAATAGGGCCATGTGTTATGTGAGTGTGTGTGTGCGTGTGTGCGTGTACACTGTGTAGAGGCTCTGACCATCAGTGTGAACATGTCACAACCCTGAAGCTGCTTTTATGTTAGACGTGTGTCTTTAAATAAGGACCTGTCCATCTGTAACACGGTGCTGTTGACCTGAAACGTGGACTTGAATTGCTTCACTATGCAACGTGAATGGACCCTTAGAGTAAGTAGTGTATTTTCTAGACAAGGTGACTGTTTAAAAAAAATAGACTACCTGTAAGTGCTGTTGTTAACCTTTTTAACACAAAACTGTGAAATGTATAACATTTAAGCACCTCTATAAAATCTAGCTTTGTAATCCCCTGTTTTGAATTATGATAGTTGATTTTTTCCCTGACAGTGTGAGATTTAGATTACAAGGTAGCCTGGAAAACCAGCGCCAACTGCTGGACGGCAAAATGTTTCATTTAGGCTGGTTTATCAGGCTAATTACAAGGTGCTTTTCCCTACATGCTGCTGTTCTTTAAACTTTAAATAAGTTAGATGAAGCACAAGACTTGAATATTTCCCTAAAAGAATGAGTTGTTAATTTCACAAGAAATGTTTGATAACTATTATATATGTGCACCCAAAAGGGTTCTTCAGCATTAAATAAATACTTTTTTTCCATGGATGACCATGTCCTTGCTCTGTGTTCTGAACTACATTAATGCCGGCAATCACTCTCAGATGCAAACACCTTACAATTAAACACCTGACAATTTCTGCTTTAAAGGTTGTGTAGTGTCTGAACTGAAATGTGCACAGTGAGAGGACATAACCTATTTCTATTTTGAGTAACTGCTGGTTTCCGAGACTGAAGTAGTTATTGTGTAGAAAATCTGAATAGCTTGTGACTCGTGAAAAATCACCAGTCACAGCCATCGGGACATTACACGATGACGATGTGTTGAATGCAACTCTGCAAAAAAAATCACATATTATCAAGTCAGTTTCTTGTAGAAGTGATCCAATATTGTGGAGAATTACCCAGTATTATCTTATTGCATTGACAGATCATTTCTGTCACTGAATTTCAAGTTTGGTTGTCTTATTTCAAGTTCTTCTTCAAAGAAAATATCAGTCTTGTTTTCTTAAAACAATACCAAATGAACCCAAGCCAGAAAGAGACAAAATTATCTGCCAATGAGATCCTAAACATATTCAATAATTTTAGAACGTTCTCCTCAATGCTGGACCAATTCTGATGACTGTTCTTCTCAATTGTTTACACAGAATTTCTAGTACAGTACTTGACACACAATTCTGAAAATATCTCACCCATTTACCAAACCCATGAACAAATGCCATTGAACTACAAGCACTACAAGGTTAGGCAGAAGTGAGGGGTTTTGCCCAGTGTGTGTGAATTTTGAGAATTTGAGACATGATTCCATGAATTGTGTGTAAACAATCGAGATAAACTGTAAAACAAGATGATTTCACACGCTGATACCATTTTTTTCCTGCCACTAGGTGGCACCATACTAAAGCAGAGGAGATGAAGAGGTCATCAATACTCAAGTGTATCAACGGCATATCGAAACTCAGAGGAATAATATAAGGCTCTATTTTACGTTTGTTTCTTCATGTCAGGAACTCTTCATTTTTATGGGTTTCCCATGAAGAAAAAGCCTTTTGAAAACCACAGCCATTTTAACAGAATCTTTGAAGAGCAATTATCTTTGACAAAGTGAGGTGAAAAGAGAGGTGTAACGTGAGGAGTGTCCGTGTGAAGTCTTCATTGTTCATGTGAGGGAGTGGGGAAGCCAATGGAAAGTAGGTTGACCGCTCAGGGACGGATTAAGATTGCCTGGGGCCCCTAGGCTCGAGGTTTCTGTGGGCCCCCCTCCCAGGGCAAATATTGTGACAAATTTACATAGACAGTGTCATAATTACATGCTAGGGATTAAGGATAACATGTCTACCAACTGCACACAACCCGACAGATTACATTTTCAATATTGCATTTTGTGACAATTCTGCAATATTTCCCTGTTGACCAAGCAGGGGCCCCCTGGCAGGTGGGGGCCCCAAGGCTGCAGCCATATCTAGCCTGTGCGTTAATCCAGCCCTGTGACCGCTGCTCCCAGTGGGACGTTTAGTCTCTGACAACCAGCATTCCCCACTCTGTACAACACCCAGACTCACAGTACAGTACTGCACAACACAACACCAGGGCTACACTGGGCATCTGGCATACAGGGCATTTACCCAGTGGGCCGACAGTCCTCAGGGGCCGATGCTGTTTTATAGTTGTTTTCGTTGTTTGTGCATTTTTTTTTCTTTCTTTGAGACCAGCCAACCATTTAGATGGGGCAGCACACTGGCCGCCCGTCTTTAGTAAAGGTAGACCTAAATGTACAATGGACTGAGCCAATTATAGGCTATCATTGCTGTGAGAAGCTGGTCTATCCCTGGCTGTTTTATTGGTCCTGGTCCAGCCATTCAACAACACCCTGCCTCTCCTCTCCATCCTCTCCTCTATTCTCCTCTATTCTCCTTTCCTCTCCTCTAATCTCTTCTCCTCTCCTATCCTCTATTCTCCTCCCCTCTCCTTTACTCAGGGTGGCAGGCAGACAGGGAGACAGGCAGGCAGGGTGGAGATCCCTGCCCTCCTCTCCCTCCTTGCCTTGCAGCACAGATTGGCCCCCTCTCCTCTCCTCGCAGCGCAGCCCTGGCCCAGGCAGGGAGACAGTCAGACAGGGAGTCAGGCAGGCAGGGAGAGAGGCAGGCAGGGTGGCAGGCAGACAGGGAGAGAGGCAGGCAGGGAGAGAGGCAGGCAGGGTGGCAGGCAGACAGGGAGACAGGCAGGCAGACAGCGAGAGAGGCACGCAGGGTGGCAGGCAGACAGGGAGACAGGCAGGCAGGGAGGCAGGCAGACAGGGAGACAGGCAGGGTGGCAGGGAGACAGGCAGGGTGGCAGGCAGACAGGCAGGCAGACAGGGAGGGTGGCAGGCAGACAGGGAGACAGGCAGGCAGGGTGGAGATCCCTGCCCTCCTCTCCCTCCTTGCCTCGCAGCACAGATTGGCCCCCTCTCCTCTCCTCGCAGCGCAGCCCTGGCCCCCTCTCCTCTCCTCGCAGCGCAGCCCTGGCCCCCTCTCCTCTCCTCTCCAAGTTTCCTTTTCCTCTTCCTGTGTGGGAAACATGTCCCGTGTCCCGGTTTCCCCTGGAGAGGAGAACAGCCGCCTGCCAAGCAAAGGGGCTGTTCACTCACTCACTCAGTGTTGCCATGGAACCCTCCGTGGCTCGTCCCCTCCCCTCGGAGACCTATCCAGAGCAGCCTCCCTCCCTCCCTCCCAGTCCCAACTTCTTGCTTGCTTGCTTGTGCGCTCACCACGGGCCGTTTTTTTGCGGTGAGGAAGGTCAGGGCAATTGCCCCCAGGACCTTGTCTAATCAAGAGGCTTGAAGTCGTAGTGCATTACTAAAGGCCTGTGTTATGGCATAGTATTGTAGTGCTATGGTAGTTAAATTTCAATGACTATTACAGCGTGCCACTGTAGGTATGGCATGAGGGAGGGAGAGCTAGAGAGAGAGAGAGAGAGAGAGAGAGAGAGAGAGAGAGAGAGAGAGAGAGAGAGAGAGAGAGAGAGAGAGAGAGAGAGAGAGAGAGAGAGAGAGAGTGTGTGATGCAGAGAATGGGAATGGGAATGTGAATGAGGGGGCACTAAGTCTGCATAGTGGCCACCAGAGATCAAAAACATTTAAAAGGTGAAGAAAATAGTCGGGGTCTCTGCAATAATCCAGGCCTGATAATGATAATGAAGGTCTCATGGGTAGCAGTGGTGTCAGTCCACGCCCCCTCCTACTGTATCACTCCTCAAAGGCTGAACTGTCATTCACCCTGCTGGACCAAAGTAAGTGTTTGTGCTTCCTGGAGTTCCTTTGTGCACTGATAAAGCGGTGTTGTGGCCACAGCAGTGAGGAAAGGAGAGGAGAGGAGAGGAGAGGAGAAGAGAGGAGAGGAGGAGAGGAGAGGAGAGGAGAGGAGAGGAGAGGAGAGGAGAGGTGAGCAGATGAGAGGAGAGATAAGGAGAGGAGAAGAGAGAGAGAAGAGGAGAGGAGAGGTGAAGAGAGGGGGGGGAGAGGAGAGGGGAGGAGAGGAGAGGAGAGGAGAGGAGAGGAGAGGAGGGGAGAGGAGAAGAGAGGAAACGCAGGGTGTTGTTGCATGGATGGACCTGGACCAATAAAGCAGCCAGGGCATTTTTGGCACAGACCACCTCCTCATAGAGCAATGATATTGGCTGAGTCCATTGCAGACTTAGACCTTTACTAAAGATGGACAACCAGTGTGCTGCCCCATCTAAGGGTTGTCCGGTCTCAAAGAAAAAAAAACCCACAAACAACGAAAACAACAAAACAACAGCATCAGCCCCTGAGGACTGTCAGCCCACTGGGAAAATGCCCTGTATACCAGATTAGCAGTCCAGCCCCGGTGTTGTGCTGTATTGTACTGGGTTGAGTTTCTCAAAAGGGAAGTTGTTAGCCTATTAGCAACTTCGGTAGTTGCCAATGGGAAAATGCATTGAAAGCAACGGCGTAGCTAATGTAGTAAGCAACTTTCGTTTCGAGAAATTCACCCCTGTACTGTACTGTGAGTCTGGGTGTGCATTCCAATATGCGACCTTGCGTCCTCCACTTGGGCTTGTGGCCTCATGTTTTGCTGATGCCCCACCTCCGTGGAGAAAACAATTCAGTTTCCCCGCTGTCAGTTTAGCCACAACAACGTTTGGGGGACTATTCTTGATTTACCATCCGGTTTGCAAATGAGAAAATGACATTACACTTGAGCTTTTGCGAGATATTGAAATATAATGCTGTTGTCAGTGATGTCATCACGACGCATTACTTTCTGTTACGAGACTACAAGCACAAGTGGAGGATGCACAATCACATATTGGAAGGCACCCTGGGTGTTGTACAGACTGGGGAATGCCGGTTGTCAGAGACTAAACGCCCCACTGGGAGCAGCGGTCAACCTACTTTCCTTTTGCTTCCCCACTCCCTCACATGAACAATGAAGACTTCACACTCCTCACATTACACCTCTCTTTTCACTACACTTTGTCAAAGATAATTGGTCTTCAAAGGATCTTATATAAAATGGCTGTGGTTTTCAAAAGGCTTTTCATCATGGGAAACCCATAAAAATGAAGAGTTCCTGACATGAAGAAACAAACGTAAAAAATAGAGCCTTATATTATTCCTCTGAGTTTCGATATGCCGTTGGGTATTGATGACCTCTTCACCTCTTCTGCTTTAGTATGGTGCCACCTGGTGGCAGACTCCTTTACTGCTAAAAATGGTGTCAGCGTGTGAAAGCATCTTGTTTAACAGTTTATATTGATTGTTTACACACAATTTATGGAATCATGTCAATGGGAAAAACCCTCACCTCCGCATAACCTTGTAGTGCTTGTGGTTCAGTGGCATTAGTTCATGGGTTTGGAAAGCAGGGTATCTGCACATTTTTGCTCACCCAATTTAATGCTTTTTAATACCATTTTTAATACCTCCAACAAGAAAATTAATACCACTACACGGGGTGTGGGCATGTGCACGTTACATGGTATAGTTATACATTGCTATAATGCAATGCAATACACATATACAATAAAAGTATTATTATGACTATTGTGCTAGTAGTGAAGCCTAATGTGAACACATGTAAGCAGCAGCAAGGAAGAACTGATCTGGAAGCCTATGGAGACCAAGCTTGTCGAATTGCATACAAGCAGGAATTAAGTTAATGGGGGGGGCCTAATGTTTCTCCCTCAGTCTCGCATATGCTTTAATAAGCCTACGAAATAAAACTGAGCATGCATTCACGCTGCTCTCTGTTATTTCATTCTCACTGCCAGCTCCCTTGTCACTTTCTGTGGCAGACATTTGCCATGACTTGTTAAAGAGGTTTCTGAATGATGTGGGAGTTTTCATGACTGTGCAGAATCTGCCCCTCCCTTAGAATAATGTATTATTATTTCAAATCAAAGTAGCCTGCATCTGTGTTAAAATTACAGTTGATCTGGCTGCTGCCCAGGAGGGCCCAAGCTCCAGTAGTCTTTATTGTTGTGCTTAATTTAACCAAAGACATGCAAACACAACAAAAAGAGCGAGGTGACACACACTAGTTTGAAACACCATTAGGCCTAGGCCTAACCAGTGTTAATTTCGTCAACCACGACGATGACGAAAATATTTCGTCAACGCCCCTTTTTCCCTTGACGATGACGAGACGATGACGCACTAAAAATTGCCTCCAGCAAATAAAAATATGACAAAAATAAAAAAATATTTTCGTCAAGGAGACTAAGACAAGACGAAATTTACAAGCCATGGACGAATGGACATTAAAAAATGTAATTAGTTATAATTCATTTGTAATTTGTAATTGTAATATAGGCCTAAGTGTCTTGAACTTCATAGGTGATTGCGCGCTCACGCTGTGTTGCCTCGCTTGTCTCTGCTGGCAGCCAGTGCATGGCGCGGCTCAGTCAGTAGTTCTGTAGCCTAGTTCAGTGAGTCCATTAAGTTGAGTTTAGGTCCTAAAACATTCCCAGAGAAAGAGAGAAAATAGCCGACGTTGAGAAAAGTGTTAATTTTGAAACATGTTCAACAACCCTCTTGTCCATGACGAAGACATACAGAGGAGGATTGGCGCGACTGTCATTACTGCAGAAACACATAGTCGCGCCAATCCTCCTCTGATACTGTCATTCTAAACCTCCTCGAGCTTCCACTATTCTCCTTTTCACTTAGGCTGTCTTAGCCCGGCGTTCGTTGTCTGTTCTTTTTTTTGTAATGTTTGCTATATTTGTTGTTTAACCACATGTGTAGGCAGTTCGCAAGCAAATCATGAAGGTCGGATTTGTGAATTGATTTAAATCAGTCACCGCGGGAGCGCGCGCCAGCAGGGGGAAAGTTGGCCTGTCTAAACAGAGGCACGCTACTGTAGCCTAGTTTTGAAAAGAATCAATGGATGAGCGATCGCTGAGGAGTTTAAAACTGTTAAGACCAGAGGAAGTCGACAGCATTTCCATGCGTCTGCAGCGTCTTCCTAAGTTCCAAAAACTCTTTTCAGGGTCATGCTTATCGAGCCTCGACACCCCCGACAAACAAAACAGCATTAGTGTTTAAATATTTGTATATGCATGTCCTTTCTATCGTCCAGTCTGCGTACCCCTGCCTAACTATTTTTCCTGGGACTTTTGCATGGCATACGAAGTGTGCTCGCACAATCTATTTAAGCCTATTCCACGCATACCGCATGAGTCATTATCGTTCTCTGCTCGCATTGCCAATTGAAAACAAAAACCGCTAACTTGCATAGTCTAACATCAGCAATATTTTATCTGACTCGTGGTCATCGGGAAGCCACTATCAGGGAGACTTCTTGGACTTCATGTAGACTTGGGGTGTCTGGTCTTCCCACTGCCGGCAATCTGAAGGCTTTACGTCACGCGGTCAGGTGAAGAAGAGTAGCTTCCTCCGTGATCAAACTCAAAATCAAATAGTATGCAGCAGCTTCTAATGCACGAGAGAGAGAGAGAGAGAGAGAGAGAGAGAGAGAGAGAGAGAGAGAGAGAGAGAGAGAGAGAGAGAGAAGCCTGCACCTGGAAGTGTGTGTGTGTGTGTGTGTGTGTGTGTGTGTGTGTGTGTGTGTGTGTGTGTGTGATGCTCTTTTGCTCTATGATGTTGAAATGACTGATTTGGGTTTTGGTGGAAAATGACCAAGTAACAAGGTGAATATTTGCTGCAATAGGCTATATTAGTATTGAAATAACGATAGCCATTGTTGGTTATTTATTTTTACACCACATTGACTAAAATGACTAAATTTGAAATGTTGACTAAAATGGCTAAAATGACTAAAATTTGAAATGTTGACTAAAATGACAAAAAATTGACAAAGACTAAAATTGATTTTCGTCATTTTGACTAAGACTAAGACTAAATTGGGAAGGCAATGACTAAAATATGACTAAGACTAAAATTGATTTTCGTCATTGTGACTAAGACTAAGACTAAATTAAAAAAAGGTGACGAAATTAACACTAGGCCTAACCCATTTCTTTTAAATTCCTTCAAAACTGAAACCATTTCAAAATTGTGCATGTTTGAAAGTTTGATGACATTTAATCAAATACCTTCAATTGTAAAAAATAAAATAAAATGGGCAACAATTGACCATTCATAATGGATAAATAGTTGAGTGCACATTAGCCTACTATGAGTAGACGCTACAACACCTGTGGTTTAAAAAGGGTTAAAAAGGAACGGCTCTGGGCTACTCCTCCTTTTCCCCCAAGCTTCATAATAGAGACGGTGGCATCTAGCAAGAGGCGCTCTACTTTCAGTTTAGCAACAAGTCCTTCTTCGGAGCGGCGAGAGCAAGAAGCAGCAGCTTCATGTGAATAGGCCTACCACAAGCATTTCACCGCTGACACCCGACTAAAATATAAGCTACCGATGCACACGCCACGCGGTTACCGATTTGGACATCCTCGCATATCTCATTGCGTCATTTAGACTCGTAAACACCGGTTTGTTACATTCTACACATTTCCACCGCTTGCAACTTCACTACTCGGGCACACTCCCGATTGCGTTACCCCTTGACAGCATCAAATAACCGTAAACACAATGATACGAAGCTCGGAGACTTTGAAGTAGAATATTGCACGATTTAACTGCTAATCTAAATTGCAATCATGGCATTCATGCAATTACATGCGTTAGCAAACGCTAGACTCAAACTCACGCTTTCGACGAGTAAAGTGTCGACGGTACCACAGAAATACAAATATCCACGCGGCATTTTGGTTGATGAAATTTAAAGTCTCAACTCTTAAACTGCGGTCAAGTCAGCCACCACACGCACTGTGGTCGATGGAATTTAATCGTCATCAACCAGTAGGGCGATCCAGACGAGGGGGTCTGCTACCTGGCCGCCTGTCATTTACTGTCGAGTGCCTTCCCAGGCATGTTCCGACTCGGAGCGCTTGTTGTCGTCTGTCTTAGTGATGGAAAACTGTTTTTACGTAATTTAACTGTCCAAATATCTATATATTAGGCTACTACATTGTGTCCGGGTGAAATTTAATGCCGATCCTTTGAAAATTAATGCCACACCTCGAAATTTAATGATTTTTAAAGCCTTAAATTGCAAGTTCTGTATTTAATGCCTTTTAATGATTTTTAATGTCCCGCGGGGACCCTGGAAAATGGGTGAGCTGTTTTCAGAATTGTGTGTCAAGTACTAGAAATACTGTTTTAACAATTGAGAAGAACAGTCATCAGAATTGGTCCAGTATTGAGGAGAATGTTCTAAAATTATACATTTCATTGGCAGATAATTTTGTCTCTTCCTAACTTGGGTTCATTTGGTATTGTTTTAAGAAAACAAGACTGATATTTTCTTTGAAGAACTTGAAATAAGACAACCAAACTTGAAATACAGTGAGACAAATAATCTGTCAATAAAATAAGATAATACTGGGTAATTCTCCACAATATGGGATCACTTCTACAAGAAACAAGAAACTGACTTGATAATATGGTTTTTTTTTTGCGGTGTTGCATTCAACACATCGTCATAGTGTAATGTCCCGATGGCTGTGACTGGTGATTTTTTCATGAGTCACAAGCTATTCAGATTTTCTACATCATAACTACTTCAGTCTCGGAAACCAGCAGTTACTCAAAATAGAAATAGGTTATGTCCTCTCACTGTGCACATTTCAGTTCAGACACAACACAACCTTTAAAGCAGAAAATGTCAGGTGTTTAATTCTAAAGGTGTTTGCATCTGCAAGTGATTGCCGGTATTCATGTAGTTCAGAAAACAGAGCAAAGTCACATGGTCATCCATGGAAAAAAGTATTTTTAATGCTGAAGAACCCTTTTGGGTGCACATATCATAGTTACCACTTCTTGTGAAATTACTAAATAAAACTCTTATTTCTTTTCCTGACATCCTCAAGCGTTGTGCTTTATCTCACTTATTTCAAGTTTAAAGAACAGCAGCCTCTGCACAGGGATAAGCACCTTGTACTCTAAATCTCACTGTCAGAAAATAAAATAAAAAATCAACCGTCATCATTAAAAATGGGGGATTAAAAAACTAGATTTTGTATAGGTGCTTAAATATTCTACGGCCAACATAATTCAAGAGTCAGCACTGTAATGTGTTTCATTTCACAGTTTTGTGTTGACAAGGTTAACAACAGCACTTCCAGGAACTCTATTTTTTAAAAAACATTCACCTTGTCTAGAAAATACACTCCTGACTCTAAGGGTCCATTCACGTTGCATAGTGAAGCAATTCAAATCCACGTTTCAGGTCAACAGCACCGTGTTACAGATGGACAGGTCCTTATTTAAAGACACGTGTAAAATAAAAGCAGCTTCAGGGTTTTGAGTTAGTAGTGGTGTCAACAATGATCGATTCGGCGATGCAATCCAATGCGGGGCATGGACGATCCAGAATTGATCCGGCAAGTTCCAGAATCGATCCGGCAATTTTTATAACTTTCAATTACTTCCATGGATATTTTGGGCGCAAATGAATGTTAAATTAAATAAAAGAACTTCAAAACATTGCAAGACTGATACAGACTGGTACAGACTGATACAGAAAACAGCCAATAAATTGTTGCTCAGTATCTGACTACTTGTATTGCCTCATCATGACTGATTAAACATTTGCTTTGCTTCCAGTAGAAATGTAATGTGTTGCAATGCATTGTAGGATTGAATTGGATCGCATCGCATTGAATCGAATCGAATTGAATCGCTACGTCCCGAATCGTGATCGAATCGGGTCGTGAGGGCAGTGCCAATCCACACCACTATGAGTTAGTATGATAAACCTAAAAGCAATGAACCAATCAGTTCTAATGTACGACCAGTTAACACTGTAAACCAGCAGTGTGTAGAGTTGTAAAAGTAGAAGTTCTCTTACAGATGTAATTACAACACTCGTAGAATGATATTATAAAGTTGATTCCATGTAATATCACACCACACAAGTGATGTTATCACATTCGTAAGAGCACTTCTACTTCTGCTTTATACACCTCTGCCAGTATGTCACAACACCTCTGATCAAGAAAGTGGAGGTCCCTGGAGTGAAGACCTTACTCAATAAAACTAAAACCAAATCAATACCTCAAAAGTCTTGTCTAGAAGGCACTCATGGTGAATACTTTCAAACGGTCTCAGTAACTACAGGTATGATGTGTAAAAAAAGATGCAATAATGTCACCATCCAACTAATGGAGATGAGTCCTCACAGTCGCTACAATCTGCATCTGGGTGAGTTCAGTATGGGTGATTGACGTGATTGACAACCACAGATAATGTCACCATTGTGTCAAGTTAGTACTCATATTTCATTTACATAGCACAAATGTTTTTCTTTGAATACTACCCAGCAAAAATAATAATCTATTCCATACAATAGTGGCATTAGCTGTGGCTGCACACCACCTGACTTGTGCTACTAAAAACATCCATGACCCATGTGAAGCTGTATAGCTGGTCTTCGTCTCTTTCCCAGAGTGGTGTTCACTTGTTCCAGTTCTTCAGGATGACTTCCGCTGCGTCCAGTGTGCTGTCTTGCTGCAGTGGGTAAGAACATGCAAGTGTTTAAAAAAAAACCCGCCAAGCTTCGAACAATTGAAATAAACAAATAATTTACATGTATATGTGAAAAACAAATGAATCAAAATGACATGCTTGTCGAGAACCAATTACCTTAATGAAGCACAAGCGAATGTATTTCTCAAACTGCTTCTTGGAGTCATCTCCACAGAAAGCCGTGACTGGAATGGCAGCCAGTTTCTAGAATGAACACAAAAAATGGACATGGTTAACACAAAACATGGACATGGTTAACACAAAACATGGACATGAAGTGAAAACCCAACTGGGAAACTCTAACTCCCATTGTCATTGTGACATAGGACTTCACTGCACACTGCACACAACGAAATTGCAGTTATGCCTCACCCATGCAAGGGGGCAGTCCCCAATGGCGCCCCAAGGGAGCAGTGCGGCGGGACGGTACCATGCTCAGGGTACCTTAGTCATGGAGGAGGATGGGGGACAGCACTGGTTAATTGCTCCCCCCACCAACCTGGCAGGTTGGGAGTCCAACCGACAACCTTTGGGATGCAAGTCTGACACCCTAACCGCTTACCCATGACTGCCCATGGTTAACCACTAAGTTCACCACTCCAGAGGAACATTCCAAGAAGCTGGTAGTGATATCACGTAAGTTAACCTCCGTCTCAAAAATGGGTGCTGGATTAGCAAAATTAAATAATAGTAAAAAATATTTCTGCAACACCAAGTTCCCATTTCTCTTATTTAATGCGTAATGTTTCCTTCAAGGGCATGCTTCTAGGGCATGCTGCCCGAAACGTTACACATTAAATAAGAGATACGGATGCGGGAGCTTTGTTTTGCAGATTTTATTTTTTACTATTATCAAATCCAAACTCACACTGCACTGAGCATCCAGCCATACTCATGACCTCCTCACTCACCTTCTCCTTGATCATCCACTTGATGAACTTGTAGTCGTACGCCTCGTCACTGTCCATGTGCGACAGGTCCTGATCTGCAGTTCAACACAGTGGAGGCAGGAGTGGTTACAGTTGAGTTCATAGTCCATACATAGGTTTCTTGTATACAAACATTCCTGTCTGTGTGTGCAGCTGAAGGTCCCTCTGTAACCGCTGATAATTTGGAAACTGCTGTCACTCAAAAAATGCTTAGCATCTTGCCCTTCCTTACAGTGCGAATGTTTATAAAGTACAGTAACAGTAAATCTTGTCTAGTAACAAATTACACAATGTAAAAAAAGACCAGAAAACATCTATGTGTGTATGTGTGTGTACTGCTCAATATCCTCCATTATTGGTAGTCGTCATATTTGGAGGAGGAAGTCTTGTTTGTACCCATAAAACTGCTATTTTGAGACCCGCATTGGATTGTGACTTAGCATCATTGTATCTGTAACATTTATGTCCATATGTACATATTATGAATTGCGGACATAAATAAAGAAGTTAAAATATTTGTGTGTATGTTTGTATGTAAATACTCAGGTCACATCTTACTGAGTGCAGTGACGTCCACGATCATGAAGTAGCCTCCCTCTGGCACCACGGGCGTCATGCCAACGGAGCGCAGGATGCCGGCCAGCCTATCACGTTTGCCCTCCAGCTCGGTGGCCAGGGAGCAGAAGTAGCACTCGGGTGTCCCCATTCGCTCATAGTCCACCAGCAGACCCTGCGCTACCGCCTCCTACTGGCACAACAAGCACATGACAACAACAACAGACATCAAGACACAGGCGATTTAAAATATTACATTACATTACTGTGATGGAGTGACCATCACTAGAGTTGTGGGTGTGTTCTGACTGTCACGTCAACGAGCCTGGCTCTTTGGTGTACCAGTCAGAACTCCAGTTTACTACCCCAGAAGGTCTGGGTTCGAGTCCCGGCTGGGCAACTCTACTCCCCTTCGCTACAATTGCATTACATTAAACTCCGGCCCGTGGTCCAATTTGGTCCGTGGAGTCATTTTATTTGGCCTGCGTTATCTTTCCGTGAGTGTATTACAGTTGGCCCACATACACCATTATTAATATGAGTGAACCCAGACCAGTGACATCTCACAGTGATATACCTACAACAGAGAATGTGTAGGGCAGGTACATTTGACCTACCGTATATGATGGGAATGAGTGAATTTGAGTGAATTTGAGTTTGACACCCCTGCTGTAGAGTGCTCTGATGAGAAGCCTGCCCACAGACAGACAGACAGACAGACAGACACAGACAGACAGACAGACAGACGCACGCATAACAGCCTGGACAAATGTTAAAGAGTGCCACTTGGCTGTAGTGGAGTGGGGCAAGTGTAGAGGGTGTTAAAGAGTGCCACTTGCCTGTAGTGGAGTGGGGCAGGTGTAGTAGAGTATGTTAAAGAGTGCCACTTGCCTGTAGTGGAGTGGGGCAGGTGTAGTAGTGTGTTAAAGAGTGCCACTTGCCTGTAGTGGAGTGGGGCAGGTGTAGAGGGTGTTAAAGAGTGCCACTTGCCTGTAGTGGAGTGGGGCAGGTGTAGAGTATATAGGGTGTTAAAGAGTGCCACTTGCCTGTAGTGGAGTGGGGCAGGTGTAGTAGAGTGTTTATTAGTGCCACTTGCCTGTAGTGGAGTGGGGCAGGTGTAGAGTTACTAGCCTAGGTGTGGTTATAGACTCGGATTTGAGCTTTGAGCCTCACATCAACAAGATAACAAAATCTGCTTTTTTCCATCTTAGAAATGTCAACAAAGTGCGCGGCTTGGCCCCCCGACAAGACGCTGAGAAACTTATTCATGCCTTTGTCACCAGTAGGATAGACTACTGCAATGCTCTTTTCTCTGGTCTCCCAAAAAAAATAATTGACAAATTGCAACTCATTCAAAATTCTGCGGCAAGAATCCTAACAAGAACCAGAATGAGAGAGCACATCTCTCCTGTCTTGGCAGACCTGCACTGGTTACCTGTCTCATACAGAATCGACTTTAAGATTCTGCTCACAGTATTTAAAGCATTAAATGGACTTGCCCCTAGCTATATCTCAGACATGCTCTCTTTTTATGCCCCTGCTCGAGCTCTCAGGTCCACTGATGCCAAGCTGCTAAGGACCCCCACCCCCCCGCAGAAGAAGATCGGCGACGCCGCGTTTGCCTGCTATGCGCCCAAGAGATGGAACACCCTCCCCATCGAGATCCGATCAGCCACCTCCGTCGACTCCTTTAAGAAGCAGCTGAAGACCCACCTCTTCATCCTTGCCAACTCCTAGCTGCCAAGACGTCATAGTGTCCCAGCCGCCGCAGCGCCCTTACTACTCGCAATCCAGCCCTGGCAGGGGGCTCCCCTAGGTGGCCGCTGGTCTCTGCCTGAGGTTTCTTCCTGACTACAGGGGGTCTTTTTTCTCAGACCTCACTGAGCTTTTTTTTCCCCCTCACAAACTATGAATCAATCGAAAGGGAGTTTTTCCTCACCCCTGATGCCACCAGGGGCCGCACCTGAGCGCCCAATCTCTGTGTGACTATCTATGACTTATGATAGGCCCAGCCACTATGGACCTTACACATCTAAGAATCCTGGTCCTAACCTACGTTGACCTTATGACTCTACATTCTCTGTCTATCTCTTCTTCCTCTGCCTTCCTGCTTTTTCTGCCTCTCCTCTATACCACTCCTTTTAAATCTATCTCTCCTCTCCTTTTAAATCTATCTCTAACAATGTTTTTTCCCATTTGTTAAGCACTTTGAGTTACATGCCTTGTATGACACAGTGCTATACAAATACAATTATTATTATTATTATTATTAGAGTATATAGGGTGTTAAAGAGTGCCACTTGCCTGTAGTGGAGTGGGCCAGGTGTAGTAGTGTGTTAAAGAGTTCCACTTGCCTGTAGTGGAGTGGGGCAGGTGTAGAGGGTGTTCTGCATGACCGTCTGCAGGTGACAGATCAGGTGCTCTGGGCCGATGGACCAGCCAAGCTGCAGGAGGAAGAAGACACAATATACATTACATTACATATGGTAATATTACATTACATATAGTGGTATTACATCACATTACATAAGGGCTTCCGCACATTGGCTCCGAAAGCACTGCGGAGTTCTTCCGCTTCCGACAATTCCAACCCCCAAACCCAATTTCACACGAACATAGCATTGATAGTCAATGGATGGCGTCGACAAAATAGAACCCCCATACTCAAATAGCGGCCCGCGGGCCATTTGTGGCCCGCGGGGCATCTATTTGTGGCCCTCGAATAATTTTGAAAAATTAAAAAAAAAAAAAAAAATATTATTATTTTTTTTTTGGTCCGATCGCGCTGTCGGCTCTTATTTTGAAATCGCGCCACAGACGCTATGAAGAAGCGTGCCGTGCCCTGCCCCGCCCCCTCAGGCAGTTTCTCTCCCTGTTTGTCAGTCACTGCAGGCTCCGGACAGAAGCACCTACGACGGTGGCATTAGAGGTTGTGAGATAGACTACAAGGGAAGGACTGTTTCAGAGCCTGTAAATAAATTATTCACAAAGTTCTCTTTGCCTCGTTTTTGAAAGTAATGGTCCACATTTGATTGCAAACAGTGTGTTAGGACTTCGAATTGGTTTAGCAGTAGCTGTAGCTAGTTGCTAACACAAATGAAGGCAAACTGTGTTTGAGCTGTGCTGGCAGCTAAATATTGGTAGCCTATTAAAAACGAATTGCTTAATAAACTTTTCACACTTTTAAACAGTCCCCAAATAGTTCGTTTGGAATTCTAAGACCCTCATAAGACTGCAACCAAAGTTATGAGCAACTTGACAATTTATTATTGGCTTTTGTATTTCATCAACATTGCATCAAATCTGCCATTTTCTTGTTGACAAAACCTGGTGTTCTCCTATCTATGTGTCCTCTTTGTTGGGTCCATTATTGCATCTGATTCTCATTATGCATGTGAGAGCTGCATAAACAAAGTCATAATAAGCAACATTTGTTTGAAAAGTGTTATCTTCAGGGTTATTGGTTTTCTCACTAAGAAATAAATATTTATGAATGTAGTCTGCAAATATAGGCTAACAGATAATTATGTCATTTAAAAAAAAATAGGCCTACTAATGGGTGGGTGGCAATGAGAGCAAGGCAGGCACCTCACCACATATCCTGTCACTGGAAACTAGATATCTGCTGTGGGTGTGAGTACAAAGGACTTATAATTTTTTATTTTATTTTTTTTTTTTTTTTTTGGGGGGGGGGGGGTCGTGTCGGCCCGGCCCGGCCCTTTATTGGGAGGAATTTTGAAAAACTGGCCCTCGGGGACTTTTAATTGAGTACCCCTGAGATAGAACTTGTCTCTAATCACTATCCGCCAGTGTGGAGGGTTCTACTGAAAACAATGGAATCAATTTTTTGCGGAGCAGTGCTCAGCACTTTGTCGGAGCCGGTGTGCGGAAGCCCTTACACTGCATTTGGCAGACGCTTTTTAGCCAAAGCGACTTACAGTCGCGGACATAATCACAGCCAACATCACTAGCAGATACAAAGTGCACAGGAAATATACAGAACAGCAAGTACAGATGCAAAGTAGGGTTAGATATTTTCTGTTCAAATGAAAGTATAATAGTCATATTCATAAACAGAGCCAAAACTCTCTCTCTACTGGAATATGCTCTTTGCAAAGTCTTGAGTTTTGAGCTCATGGCAACACATGCAGAATTCACTCTTGAATGTTTTTTTTTTTTGAGTGCTGGCCAAATATTAACAAACAGTAAATAAATGACAAGGTTAAGTCACACTATGGACATACAACATTTGACACAGACGAGTTTCAAAATCAACAACCTGCCTGTGTGATAAAATGCACACATCCACTTTATAATGCAGTTACAAGGGCGGTGCCATTACCATTGGGGTAGCAGTTGCTAGTGCTAAACCATTCAGAGGGACTATGCTAGATTAGATTAGATTAGATTAGATTAGATTAGATTCTTTAATGTAGGGATATTTGTTTTCACATCTGACTGCTCAGTTCCATCAAGTTAGATTTTTGTAGTACACATCTAATCACAATACATACAGACACCATTTCCACACATAGACACAAAAACATCACTCACATCTAATTCATATACACTCCAATATACACTCCTCTACATACCTATACCTTACAAAGGCAAAGTGCAGTAATTACGCTAACACTGACAAGTTTTGGTATTGATTTGGATATTGTGGTTACTGCAAATAAGATAAAAGAAGACATTTTTTAGTATGAACTCAATTTTGTCAAAATATGTAGCTACTGCACTTCGCCTTAGTATGTCAGTATGGGTATCTTAACCAGAACTAGCGGACAGGTAATTGTGTGAGAGTGTGAGTTCCATAGATGCTTAGCACTTGACCTGTGCACAGAGCAAAACATGCAGAATTTGTTTGAGACTTCTGTGACTTTGGGCGTCGGTTTTTGCAGAACTATAATCAAGGCTTAACACACACACACACACACACACACACACACACACACACACACACACACACACACATACACAACACACACACACACCAACACGCACCTTCCAGCCGGTGACACTGAAGGTCTTTCCTGCGCTACTGACTGTCACAGTGCGGTCCCACATACCCGGCAGAGTGGCTGCAAAACACAGACATTACACAAGTATTAACACACACACAAACGCAAACGCACACGCACAGCACACACGCACACACACACACACGCACACACACACATACACACACACACACACAACCTCGTGACACACTCATCCCATCATGACCACATCCTCATTTGATTTGGCATCACCATTTCAAGACAGAGGCTTGCTGCTTCCCAAAAAGAATTTTAAGTGGGCAGACATTTTTGTTTCAATTTTTAACAAAGAGGCTTTCTTAAACGTCTGGATAAGTGGTTAGCTTTCTTGAAGATAACTCCTTGAGAGTGAATAAAGTTTCTCTGCTACTTGCTCAGCCATTTAAACAATCTCATTCTTAGTCACCATACCACACTGTTTCCACTCATTTGACGGGACACCACTATTCGTATGAGATTGTTCAACTCCTGTGTGTGTACACGCCAATAAACAGGCCCTTTCTGACAAAATGATTAATGTGGAATTCATCATGAGCGATCGTTAGTCATCAACTTTTGCCTTTAAGTTCTACTATCCTCTAGAGCAGTGGTTCTTAACCTGGGGTGCGGGAACCCCCTGGGGGTGTGCCAGAGATTCCAGGAGGTGCCAGGAATTTTGTTTGTGTTGAGGTTGTGACCAAAATTCTGCTTGCAAACATTATAATTAGGTTAAATCAAAACCAAATTGAAACAAGTTTTGGTCCCCATGTAAAGTCATTTGGGTATTGATTAATGTCTCAAGCAAGAATCATTGTAATTAAGCACCTTGTATTGCGTATACACGTGTAGAAATTTGGGTTGGGGTTGTGCGGCTTGTCTTTGGCACAGGTAAGGGGGTGCTTTAAGAAAAAAAGGCTAAGAACCCCTGCTCTAGGGAATCCTCTGGGCATATGAAATGTCTGCTGGATAACAATAGCACATCAATAACTTCAGTGGATGTCGTCATTTTTTCATACTTGTATAAGTACACCTTTACAACTGGCTGTTCAATATACAGGGGAATACTGTACACGACCTGTGTCACTGTCAAGCATCAATATGTTGTAATGTGTACAAAAATGTAATTGTAAAAAACAGAAAAACATGCACATCCGTCTCAAAAAGATTGGGTGCTGGACTAGCAAAATTACATGAAAACAGAAAGCACTAAGCTAAGCTCCCGTTTCTCTTATTTTCAGGTGATAAGTTTCGGGCAGCATGCCGTTCATCAGACAAGATGTAATGTCTGATGAAGGGCATGCTGCCCGAAACGTCACATTAAAATAAGAGAAACGGGAGCTTGGTGTCACAGACTTTACTTTCAGTTTTCATGTACAAAAATGTACAAAATACAAAAATACACACAAAACCTCTAGTCTATTACATGTATGTAACACTATATTTTTTATATATCTTAGCCTGGCAAACAAATAATTATCATTAAACCCATGTGGCGCTTCAGTACCTATTTTGATGTGCTGGTGGCCCTTGTAGATGAGCCACTCGTACACCTCATCACTGAAGCACAGGGTGTCATGCTTGATGCACAGGTCAGCTATGGTCTGCAGCTCAGCTCTGGTGAAGATCTGAGAGAGAGAGAGAGAGAGAGAGAGAGAGAGAGAGAGAGAGAGACAGAAAAAGAGAGAGAGAGGGAGGGAGGGAGAGAGAGAGAGGTGGGGGGAGGCAGGGATGGAGAGAGAGGCAGGGAGGGGGCAGGGATGGAGAGAGAGAGAGAGAGAGAGAGAGAGAGAGAGAGAGAGAGAGAGAGAGGGAGGGTAGAGACAGAGAAGAGGGTGCACTGTCAGTCAAACCGGTTCGGATAAGCTGCAACAGACAACGGAAAAGGCCCTCAGGGCTCTGGCTCAAGAGAAAAGGAGAACGCTTCAAAGTTTAGAAGACTGACTTAAGATCTCTGTAAAATCTTGTTAGATATAATATTTCTGTAAAATCTTGTTGGATATAAGATTTCTGTAAAATCTTGTTGGATGAAACAAAACAATCAGTCAATGTCGTTTTATTCTCTCGTTTTATGGGTCAGCCGTGGCCTAACGCTTAAGAAGATGGGCTAAAGATCAGAGGGTCACTGGTTCAAATCCCACCCTTCCACTCATTATCCCACTCCATGGCTGAGGCCCCACACTGCTTCAGGGACTGTAACCAATACCCTGTAACTGCAAATCGCTTTGGATAAAAGCATCAGCCAAGTATGATGTGTAATATGTAATGTATAATGTATATATAATGTATGTATGTATAATGTATGTAATATAGACCTATTTTAATATTTATTTTTCTTCAAAATGCTACTATTACTATGTCAGAACGCTATAAAGGACTTTTAGGAAAAGCCCAACAATTACCTCCTCTTGATGTATGTTCTCTACAAGTCTTCTGTTGTCCAGTCTTGCACTTTAAATGTCTGTATGAGCACTGTCTATGTCCATACTGTCTTACTGTATGTCCATGTATAAGTACTGTCTATGTCTATACTGTCTATGTCCTTACCTAGATTAGTCTATGTCTGTATGGGAAAGCAAGAAATGTAATTTCAAATTCTTTGTATGACCAGTGCATTTAAAGAAATTGACAATAAAACCTACTTGACTTGACTTGACTATGATACAAAACTTGCCTCCTTTTGTCCACGTCAAAAAATCGGATAATGATCCGAAAAGCATTGAGATCACAGATGGCGCTGCCTCACCTTTCCTATGGGGTTGTTTGGTGTGTTGATGATGATGGCTTTCGTCTTGGAGGTAAACTTGCTGGCCAGTTCGTCTGGGTCGAGAACCCAATCTGCACTACTGATGTTGTCTCCTTTCTTGCCCGCCTTCTGTGAATTTAGGCCAGAGAGAAATTACAGTGCAGGTTATATCAGGTATCAGGCAAGACTCAGGTTATCAATGACTGTGCATTTTAGAGGTTAGGGGTGCTAGTTTTTGGATTTGTGTGTGTGGAGTTTCGAGAATTCGAGCCAAGATTCCAGAAATTGTGTGTAAACAATTGAGAAAAACTGGTAGCCCCTTAATGCACGCCGTACCTCCTGTGGCACGTTGTAATAGACATTGAAAGTGAACTACTATAGTACTACACTACTATGACAATGCACGGGGCCTTTAGTAATACATTACGACTTGGTCATTGCCATTCTGGTAACAGCTAATTTATAATGCCGTCTTAAGCGGTTAAAGAAAAAAAAAAAGCTTCAGTGAAATTTCCAGGCCTCTGTGTATTTAAAGCGATGGTTCGGAGTAGAATCACCCTAATGCCATTTGAACCGTGACACCCATCCACCTTTACACCCGAAGTGTTTTCTGCCGCAGGCTTACATCAACAGAGTTGCCGTGTTATTCGATGTTTATTCCGGATAGCTTGACTCAAGCGCATATGGATCCTGGGCACCGTCTCCAAACTTTCCCCACAAAAATAACATGTCATGACACCAAACTTCTACAGTATAACAGATGTGGTTTGTACTCACAAAAAGATGAATTTGAAACTTTGTACATAGTCCAGGAGTTTATTAGTAACAACACACGAGACGATTAGCTTTTCTGCTGCTAAACATCCGTCGACGTCACTTCCTCCAGCTGGGACTTTCTTTATTGTAAGGTTTGTGTTTTAGTCCACAGCCAGGATATATGCACGAGTGTGGCATCGTCTTCTATTTATTAAACGTGGTAAAATTTAAATCCGAAGTGGTTAATTTCTAGTTGTAGCGCAAGCTGTCTTTTTGAGTTTTCCGCCTTCCGGACTCACGTGTATTTGTTTCCATCAACAAAGTCCCAGCTGGAGGAAGTGACGTCGACGGATGTTTAGCAGCAGAAAAGCTAATCGTCTCGTGTGTTGTTACTAATAAACTCCTGGACTATGTACAAAGTTTCAAATTCATCTTTTTGTGAGTACAAACCACATTTGTTATACTGTAGAAGTTTGGTGTCATGACATGTTATTTTTGTGGGGAAAGTTTGGAGACGGTGCCCAGGATCCATATGCGCTTGAGTCAAGCTATCCGGAATAAACATCGAATAACACGGCAACTCTGTTGATGTAAGCCTGCGGCAGAAAACACTTCGGGTGTAAAGGTGGATGGGTGTCACGGTTCAAATGGCATTAGGGTGATTCTACTCCGAACCATCGCTTTAAGTCAGACAAACATGGTGGAAGAGACTCAGGTGTTCGATGAGAGTGCACATTTTAGAGGTTCAGGTTGAAAAGCAGAGGTGTCACAAGTAATAGTAAAAGTACATTTGTGGTGTAAGTACAACACTAGCTCATTATATTACATAGCTGTTACACCATTTACTCCATTGTACCTAACGAGGTGAAAAGACTGTTGTATGTTACTGAGAAACACTGAAAACCTAACAAGAACCCACCACAAACTTGATCCAACCAGCGTTAAGGTAGCCCGTCACAAGACAAGTTCATAATGTCTACTGGTTATTCAAATAAGTTAACTGTGCTGTTTTTTTAACTTTAACTTCTATTTTTGACACCTCTGTTGAAAAGTTCAGTCGAGAGGGAAACCCACCAATCTGAGTGGTATCAGCACTGGCGTAGCTCCGGCCATCCGCACCATGGGGACGTAGCAGTCGAAGAAGGGCTCGATGATGATGACCTGAAGACAAATCACATGCCAAAGTCAACATATCAAACAACAAACAACTCAACAAGTTCGGAAGACCCCCCCCCCCCCCCCCCTCGCAGTTTTGTCAATATTGCACCATACACAGGCGTCTGACTACCTTGTGTGAGCGGTTCTCCTGTGCGCACATTGGTTGAATTCACACAGCAACGTGTTTGTGCATGAAATGTGCCGGTGCATGTACGTATGTCCAACAGCCTGGCTCTTCTATTAGATGATTTCCCTCTTCACTTAACCTGGTTTACTCCTGAACTAGCTTCTTACTACAGTATAGGCCCCAGGAGTTTAAAGGGGCACAATGTAGGATGACGTCGTTTGTGTGGTGCCCGTGGCATGCCTATCTCAAAATCTACACCGTAATGAAAAAATGCTGTCTAAATACACTACTCTCCAAAAGAGTTGTCGCCTATCCATCTGTTTGGAATAACAGCTAATAACCTGACTTTCAATTAATCACTTGGCTTCAGAAGTCACTCATATGAAAGCTACAACCATCCCGAATGAAAATGTACTGTATGTACAAAAATAAATGTCATGCGCCAAAGAAAGATTGACCCTTTAATGAACACAGACAGGGCAGATTTTCACAAGACAAAAGTTTTGTCGCCTATCGAACATAATGTGAAAATGAGCAGATAAGTCACTTCAAAACACTTCAAATACGCAGATTGGGTGTCATACTTAATCACTGATTCACTCACACCTCTCCAGAAAATCAACTTTGGCCTTAGGTGTATGTTTAGGGTTATTGTAATCATGGAAAGCAACACAATGAAAATCAATGGAGTTCAATGAGAGATGGTGACATATTTGCTATCCGTAGAGCAATACATTTTTAACTTCATGATGTAATCAATGATAAAAGCCCTCACACACCAGCAGCATGCATGCAGCTCCACATTAGAGCTGTATCCCTCCCATGTTTGACTTTAGGCACCATGTATTTTTTCCAAATTCTTCTGACTCGCATAAGCATCGGCTGACTCGGGGCCGTGATTAATTAAACTTTTAATCCTACCTGGAGCCCCTTTAACAGTAGTTTCCCCTCTCACCTCGTCGCCCTGCTCCACCAGGGCTTGCATGCAGCTGAAGAGCGACCCATAACCCCCCACTGTCACCAGGATCTCCTTGAACGGGTCGATCTCCCGATCACACACCTTCCCGTACACCTGCGACAGGGCTTTGACCAAAGTGGGATGGCCCTGTTTCAAAATAAATGCAAAAATGTATGCTAAATGACATCAATGTAACAAGTAACAATACTAATAACAAGTAACAACAACAAGTAACAACAATGAAACAATATGTACATAGTGTGTGTGTGTGTGTGTGTGTGTGTGTGTGTGTGTGTAGTAGACCGCAAAGAATCCTAACGCTATCATTCAGAGCAGATCTGCACAATACATCTGGTAAATCATGTGTAGTAGTCATTACACTGTTGTGACAATTACGTGTCATGTCCAATGTGTACTGTAGCCTCTTACTGCAGATGGAGTCGCCGGCGGGTCTATTCACTATTTGCTGAAAATACTCAACTACATCATAACATCATTGCCATGACAATGCAGAGAGCCTTAGGTAACAGATTAAGACATAGGCATTACAATCTTGGTGACAGTAAGGTTATAACATAGGTGCTATGCTAAGGGGGGTTTAATGAAGTGTAATTTAAAGTCAGTAGTGTGAGCACGCGGTGTGAGTTTTTTTGAGCTATTCAAGTGTAACGGAGGCTAACTAGCACAGAGTTGGCGTGGAACGTTGGTAAACCTCCCTCCGATAGCCTCATACAGTCTCGTGCCGTTGGGCCGAGAGACTAGTCTCTTGGCCCAGCGGTATCGTACTGTGTCTCCCATTGCCGAACCGTTGTAGTTGACGAGGTTGCACGTTCGATCCCCGAGGGGGGTGAACAGACCATGATGACCTCCGTCACAGTGGTGCCGTGACCCGGATGGGAGTGAGGTTTAAGGGGGAGAGTGTAACGGAGGCTAACTAGCACAGAGTTGGCGTGGAACGTTGGTAAACCTCCCTCCGATAGCCTCATACAGTCTCGTGCCGTTGGGCCGAGAGACTAGTCTCTTGGCCCAGCGGTATCGTACTGTGTCTCCCATTGCCGAACCGTTGTAGTTGACGAGGTTGCACGTTCGATCCCCGAGGGGGGTGAACAGGTGCAAGATGACCTCCGTCACACAAGGCAAAATTCAAACGACTGCTCTTACAAAGCCTCTTGTGTACTGGTTCAGTCGGTCCACTGACGCAGCCTGGGCCAGACCTTCCTTCACGTATGAGGGAGGGGGGATGTCAGGAAAACCCTGGCCAAGGTTGACGATGGACGGATCAGCTGCCACCGACGTGAAGGCAACCCTGGATAATAATGTTACAGTCAAGCAATAGGACATAGGGGTAGAGAGAGAGAGAGAGAGAGAGAGAGAGAGAGAGAGAGAGAGAGAGAGAGAGAGAGAGAAATAGAGTAGAGTATCATTTATTGATCCCGAGGGAAATTAAGGTGTCAAGTAGTAGCATACATACATACATAAATGCAGAAGAAGACAAAAGGACATTATACACAAAACAAGGTGGAAAACAAAGCATCACGTTAAGGGTTGAACAAACAGAATACCAATGTGTACCTTATGCAAATTTACTTACCACACGTTCTTGTCCAAGCCTTCAATCCTTTTGGCATTCTTGTGTCTGGAGGATGCTGCCATGGATATCTACACAGTAAATCATTAATTTAAAGCCCATTGGGAAACTCCAACTCCCATTGTCATTGTGACACAGCACTCCACAGCACACAAGTGAACACTGCACACAACGAAATTGCATTTATGCCTCACCCGTGCAAGGGGGCAGCCCTCAGTGGCGCCCCATGGGGAGCAGTGCGGTGGGACGGTACCATGCTCAGGGTACCTCAGTCATGGAGGAGGATGGGGGAGAGCACTGGTTGATTACTCCCCCCACCAACCTGGCGGGTCGGGAGTCGAACCGGCAACCTCTGGGATGCAAGTCTGACGCCCTAACCGCTCACCCATGACTGCCCAGATTAATACCAAATAAGTCATTTTAAAGTGACTGTAAGGTGTGTGGCAAGGGCGTTCTGGTGTAACTTACTTGTGTGGTTGACAGGAGTCTAAGGGAGTTAACTCTGAAGAGTGGAGAAGCAGAGAGGTAGCATCGATAGGTCAGCTGTGTTATATGCATGGTGGCCAGCTAAACTAGTTCTAGCAAGCGATACACGGGTTTCCCCCAGGTAGCCTGGAGAGGGTTTTGCAGAACACCCAGCAACTGCGAGTGTATCCAATCCTTCAGCTATTCCTTATGGTGCATTTTCCAGAAATGCAGAATATAGATGGAAGCAATATAATGTTCACTCGCAGGGGTACCAACGTACCAACGAGTCTGTCTAGCTACGTGCACCCCGACGACCTTATTTGACTCTAACGTTCACCGGCAACATATTAAAACAGCCCGTGTCCTAATCCATTACTATCCACTATTCATTTCACTAAAAAGAACCCGGGGGACGAAGTTTACAGATAGCTGCTAGCAGACTCTCGGCCAAACCGAAACAAGTCTAGTTAGTGCAGAATGAAAACATACATGCTGCATGCCTGGTATGTGGGGAAAGGTTTTGTGTGATGTCATACTTCCGCCCCTTCAGTTAACCAATCGTGCTTGAACTTCAACTCCAGTCAGTGCAATCAAAACATTTTTTTTTAATAATGAGGAAGCTTCTTGTAGGCTACATTCTACATGCATTCTACATGCATTCTACTTGAAAATAGTGTAACTAATTTATGTTAAAAGTGCAGATCTATTTAGGTAAATCATATTGCATGTGCATTTGAAAGAGCACTAAACAACGAAGGGGAAACCGTTCATTTAAAAAAGCAGAAATAAAGTAGAAGTAGGACGTAGTTACAACACTGCCAGCACGATATTACATAGTTGCAACCTTGTAATAACATAGCAATTAACAACGTATTTGCAATAGTTATTCTGCCTTGTACACTATGAACAAACCACAATTTAATTGATTTACTTACAGCCTCCTTGCTGATTACCCCTCCTAAAAGCTTGTCTCTGAACAAATCAAGCTAAAATCTCGTGGAATTCACTCAAAGAACGTCTATGATTCACTCACGTGCCGACCCGGAAAAGAAAATGAAAGAAATGTTCACCGTAAAACTAGGATAAAACGTGACTCACTGAAATACGTATCCAATGTCTTTGAATACAGCGTGCTACAAGCCGTTTTGCAATTGCAGTCATTAACAGCAGATGGCGCAAAAACACAACACAACAACGACTCAGACACAAGACAGCGCAACAGTTCAACTGATTTGAAATGGTCCAACAACTCAACTCTGTATAAAATTGCAGTGAGGTGAGGTCAAGGATGTCAAGCCACTTTCCATTTCACGCCCCTTCTTTACGTTTTCGTGTTTCGTAATCTAATTGATTTCACCTTATTATCCCTCCCTGGTCAGATCCCACTGAACGTCTTCATTCTGGAATTTTATCACACATAATACTCCAGGCGATACCTTGTTGGTAAAGTTATTTTCAGGTAGGCTACAACTAGGCTAGTCAGCAGCAGGCTAGTTTACCCTTCTATGTTTCTTGTTCCGAAACAGAACACATTTGTTATGTCTTATTGGACATTTGTGATTTAATTGCCTTTAATGTGGCATTTATTGAAACCCGAACAACCTAAAAACGTCTGTAGCCTATAATGATTGTCAATACAACATCAACCAAAACGTAGCATGTGTCGTCTGTCATCCTGTGATATACAGTCTATGGCTGCTAGGCTATGTTTTGATATTAGAGACCTACTGTACATCATCTGGTTATTAAGATGATCCCATGGGGGAACTTTTGTCTCTTCATTTATCTCAAATTCTACAATATCCCTGCTGGTCGAGGATTGAACCGGCAACCCTAGACTCAGCAGAATGGTCACAACTGCCCCTGGCCTTTAGGTACTGACTTTATTGCCTAAATTTAAAATATTACTCATGTGGGACATGACACAAAGAATGCATTTTTTTTACCCAAAACAAATGATTTATGATTTTTTTTCTATGTATGATAATAATAATAATAATAATAATAATAATAATAATAATAATAATAATAATAATAGGCTAATAATAATAATCACATTTATTTCAAATCATGTGGTTACAGTCAGGGGTATGTGTGTGTGTGTGTGTGTGTGTGTTTGTGTGTGTGTGTGTGTGTGTGTGTGTGTGTTTGGGGGAGGGGGAGGGGGGTGTCGTAGCCTACTGAAATTGGATTTGCCCTAACACTCTGAGGCATTATCCTGTGATGAGATCCTATTTTTGTTCATTTACCCAGTGATCTAATTTACTAAAAATGATCACACTGGAAGAATTTTGTGTTAGTGTTGATGTGACTCAAACAATGCAATTAGTGCAATTTGTTCTTGTCAGACATTCCGCAGTGACAGTCCCGCCGGGGCAAAAAGTTTAAAGGTGAAATGTGAGACATGGATGCATTAACATTTCTAAGTGCTGGGAAGATGGAGTGGAGTGTACTCACTCACCAAGTATAAGCACAATCTTCCATTAGCTCTAAATAAATACATTTAGAACGCAATCCAAGTCCCACTTGTCACCACGTCTGTCTTTGTGTAACACCCCCCAAAAGTTTCAACATTCCAGCTTCGTTTCCATCTAATTGAATGATTTTGCTCAATTTATACTGGTAATCTCCATATTTCCCCTGTTAAAAGTTATTAGCCCACTAAGTTAAATAGACAACTTTTAATTAATGGTGCTCGTTCGCAGAGTTCACGCCACCCTATGATTTATTTATGGCCCCAGCAGCATATTAAATATGGATCCTGAAAGACGCGGTTTCTTACCCAGCGGAGGCCTTCTGGGTCTAATTATCTA
The DNA here is from genome assembly GCF_034702125.1 of Engraulis encrasicolus. NCBI lineage: Eukaryota > Metazoa > Chordata > Actinopteri > Clupeiformes > Engraulidae > Engraulis > Engraulis encrasicolus. The sequence goes on from NC_085862.1 coordinate 6,659,132, forward strand.
AATTAAAGTGCATTTTATAATGCTTTATTTTTTAGTGTGTGTGTGTGTGCTCTCTTTGCCACTCTCCTTGGGCTGGAGTGGAAGTCAGCTCGGAATTTTGAAAAGAGGAGGAAGAAGTGGGAAAAAAAGAAGAGGAAGAAGAAGAAAAAAAGACTCCACAGAGAATTAGGCAAAAGATGAGCGTGTTGCGTTGCGTTCAAAGGCCCTGGGGCGTGTGATGTGTCTTGCTCTCCTCTTTGGTCTGCAGGAGATTAAGGGACATATTCCTGTCCCCTGCGCTAGTTTCCTGCTCATTAGTTCCTCATATTTTGATAAATATTTGAACCGCCGTGGCTTAATTGTGTGAGCATATTAATGTAGAGTGTAGTGTACTGTATGATGGTGGGGGGTGGGGGGGGGTGGTGGTGGTGGTGTAGTGGTAGATGTGTGTGTGTGTGTGTGTGTGTGTGTGTGTGTGTGTGTGTGTGTGTGTGTGTGTGTGTGTGTGTGTGTGTGTGTGTGTGTGTGTGTGTGTGTGTGTGTGTGTGGTAGAGGGGTCTGCATGCGTGTGTTTGTGTGTGTGTGTGTGTGTGTGTAGTAGAGGGGCTTGTGCATGCGTGTGTAGTGTGTGTGTGTGTGTAGCAGAGGGATGTGTGTGTGTGCAGTAGAGGGGTGTGTGTTTGTGTCTGTGCCTGCGTGTGTGTGTGTGTGCGCGTCTAGTAGAGGGGTGTGTGTGTTTTTGTGTGTGTGTTGGAGGGGCGTGTGTGTGTGCAGTAGTAGATGTGTGCGTTAGTCATTTTGATGAAGCCTGCAGGCCTTCATCTGCTCTTAATGGCCCCCTCTTGTGTGGCTGATGCAATACACTTAATGCAATGCAGCGTTTCCCCCTGACATAATATATAATATAGAAGATATTTAACAAGGCTAATGATGATAAGTTGCACATAGGAGGGTAGCAGTGGGGTGAGAAGTGGTGTAAATTAATTTTCGGAAGGGTGTATTAAAAATGCGTGCCTACTTTTTGGATATGTATGCGATCATGGTTAAGGAAAAAATGAACATAATTCCTGTTTACATTATAAAGCAACGTTTTCTTCATGTTATCAGCAAAATTAGTGCACTTTGAAAGACTAATTTTGACTACAACCTTGGCACGTATTATATTCATCCCCACTTGAGCTCCCCTATTGCTCCTGCTTAATTGAATTTCGCCTCCGTACGCTTTCAGGCAACTAGAACATTTAGAAGCAAAATGATTCAACTCAAGGAGGGTTGCGTAACTGAAAGTGATGACATTTCACTGAAGCGTTGAAGCATTGGTCCAATTTGGTCCAATTTGGTCCAATTTGCTAACAGCAGGCCTAATCGTTTCAAATTCCACATAGGGTATCCGCCCCACTAAAGAGTAAAAGTAAACAATGTCTTTTGAGGGTTTTTAATAACTCAGCAAAAGTAGTTGTATGGGCAGTCATGGGTAAGTGGTTAGGGCGTCAGACTTGTAGCCCAAAGGTTGCCGGTTCGACACCCTACCCGCCAGGTTGATGGGGGGAGTAATCAATCAGTGCTCTCCCCCATCCTCCTCCATGACTGAGGTACCCTGAGCATGGTACCGTCCCGCCGCACTGCTCCCTAGGGGCACCATTGAGGGCTGCCCCCTTGCACGGGTGAGGCATAAATGCAATTCCGTTGTGTGAACTGTTCACTTGTGTGCTGTGGAGTGCTGTGTCACAATGACAATGGGAGTTGGAGTTTCCCAATGGGCTTTCACTGTCACTTGCACAGAAGTGTCGCAAATAAAAACAGAAGTAAATTCCTGGTGTAAGTACAACACTAGTACATGATATTACACAACTGATACACCTGTTATTCCAGTGTACCTAATGAGCTAGATAGACTGTGTTGTTACTGAAAAACACTAATGACCTATAAAGAACACACCATAAACTTGATCCTGCCTTCACTGAGCCAGCTGATCGTAAGACAGATACACTGGCCTACTGGTTACCTGTGTTGGAAGGACAGGGTTGCCTCATTTCCACTGCAGGTTTTCTGACAGGCCTACAGCTCTACAAAGCGTGACTCAGCCGCCACTTTTTGAACAGGCAGGACACAGCTCAATTGTAAAGCAAGAAATGGTGGCCGTGTTGCGTTGTGTCGAGCTGTAGGCCTACCAGAAAACCGGCGTTGGAAGGACAGGGTGTTTCTTTTTTTACTTCCACCTTTACTTTTGAGATCTCTGAAACTCAAAATCCAGTCAACTAATATTATGTGCATAATCTTGGCGCATTATTACGGTGTGACAAACGCAATGTGAGTTTGTGAGCAATGACAAAAGCAGAATTAAGACAAGACAATTTTCTTCAACACGTGTAACATACGATGAAATGTTATTATCTTATCTTTTCTCTCATCTCATCTCTTCTCATCTCATCTCATCTCATCTGGTCTTAACTTCTCTTCTCTTAACTTCTCTTCTCTTCTCTTCTCTTCTCTTCTCTTCTCTTCTCTTCTCTTCTCTTCTCTTCTCTTCTCTTCTCTTCTCTTCTCTTCTCTTCTCTTCTCTTCTCTTCTCTTCTTATCTCATTTTATCTTATCTCATCACATCACATTCTGTTGTATTACTTTTTCTCAGATAGTGCTGCTACAGCATGCTGTCGGACGGCGAGCTGAAGAGCCTGACCAATGGCCACTCACTGTACCGCGTGCTGCAGCCCTGGTGGGACGTCTTCTGCCACTACCTCTCCATCATGATGTTCACCATGGCAACGCTGGGGTGCACCCTGCAGCTCACCCTACGCAGGTCAGAGGTCAAAGTTCCCACCCTCTACCTCTCCCTACACCTCCATCCATGGCTGACCTAACCCTACATTGCTGCTAGCTAGGCCGTGCCCTTCTAGTGACGCAACACCTTCAGCCTTGCCTCTAGTCTGGCCAAGACCAATACAAATATTGTTTCTGATCTCCCAAAAAATCGGGAACCCCTTCCACTTTGTCGGGAAGCAAACAACCATTAGCAAACCAAGGAGGGCAGGTCGACCATGCCGTTTGGGAAATGTTAATTGTTATCCTCTTGGTCAGGCCAAGTCTCGAAGAGATTCGAAAGTCGATGACAATCAGGCTACATTGCTGCAGGGACTGTAACCAATACCCTATAACCCTGTAACTGTAAGTCGCTTTGGTTAAGCGTCAGCTTGTAATTTAATGTAATGTGTCAAGAGTAAAAGTAAAAAAAGAAACACAGTTTCCTTCCCACACAGATTGGTAACTCATCTGAGTAACCAGTAGACCTGTGTACTTGTCTTACGATCAACTGACTCTGCACTGGATGGATCACGTTTGTGTTGGGATCTTGATGGGTTTTTAGTGTTTTTCAGTAACAACACGGCCTATCTACTACCTCATGAGGTACAATGGAGTAACTGGTGTAACAGCTATGTAATATGTGCTTGTGTTTTACTTACAGCATGAATTTACTTTCACTTTTACTTTTGACACCTCTGTCTATAACAACCATGTACTCAGGGCCGGATTAAGATGGCCTGGGGCCCCTAGGCTCCAGGTTGCTGTGGGCCCCCCGCCAGACGGCATATTTCTAAAAATGTTCGTAGACAGTGTCATAATTACGGGCTAAAAATTCAGGATAACATGTCTACCAACTGCACACAACACGATGGATGAACTTTTCAATACTGCATCTTGTCACAATTCTACAATTTTTCACTTTTGGGCAATCAGGGCCCCCCCTGGCAGGTGGGGGCCCCTAGGCTGCAGCCATATCTAGCCTGTGCATTAATCCGGCCCTGCATGTAGTATCATGTGCTACTACTGTTGTACTTACACCATGAATTTACTTTTACATTTTTTGTGGTATTTTTCACAGACAGCAGTAAATACCACACATAACATACTCATAACAATTCAAACTATCTGTTTTTCTTCCTCTTTTTTTTAAACACAAATCACAAAACAAATACACCCAAACATAGAGAGCACACAAGGAACAAAACACACACACACACACAAAAAAACAACAAACAAAAACAAGGTGCCTACACAAACCAATAACAATCAACATTGACCTCTGCTCACACATCACAGTCATACATGTACAATTAATCAACAACTCTTTCCAGATAACTTAAAAAAAGACCCCTAAACCCGATTGAAAGCCTCTTCCCTCCCCCCAGCACTGGAATTGACTTTTACTTTTCCTCTTGACACCTCTCTATAACAGGTTCATCTGCGTTCCCTGCTACATGTCCACAGTTGACGGTCTATGCGAAAACCCCTACGACGACCACGCCCCCAAGCAGCACGACACGGCGTCGCTACCCCCCAACGGCAGCATGCCCAAGTTCTACATGTCGCCGCCATCCTCCCCCTCTCCCGGCGGCGGTGGCATCTACCGTCTGGACCTGCAGCAGTACACCTACGTGGACGCCGTGTGCTACGAGCGCGAGCTGCACTGGTTCGCCAAGTTCTTCCCCTACGTGGTCATGCTGCAGACCCTGGTGCTGGTGGTGATCAGCAACTTCTGGTTCAAGTACCCCAGCACCAGCGCCAGACTCGTGCACTTCGTCTCCATCCTGCACAAGTGTTTCGACTCGCCCTGGACCACGCGCGCGCTCTCCGAGACCGTGGTCGAGCAAGGAGGAGGAGGGGCAGGGGGCGGAGCCGGAGCTGGAGGTGGAGGTGGTGGCGGAGGTGGAGCCGGAACCTCCCAGCAGCCCTCGTGTTCTAGCGTCGTCGACCCCTCCCCTTCGACCTCCACCACCTCCAGTGAAGAGAGGAAGATGCTGGGGATGGAACCTATCAGCGTTCTGGACAGGAAGGAAGGTAGAGTACAGTAGATTAGAGTACAGTAGAGTACAGTAGAGTAGAGTAGAGTAGAGTAGAGTAGAGTAGAGAAGAGTAGAGTAGAGTAGAGTAGAGTAGAGTAGAGTAGAGTACAGTAGAGTAGAGTAGAGTAGAGTAGAGTAGAGTAGAGTACAGTAGAGTATAGCAGAGCAGAGTAGAGTAGAGTAGTAGAGCAGAACAGAGTAGAGTAGAGTGTAGTAGAGTAGAGTAGAGTAGAGTAGAGTAGAGTAGAGTAGAGTAGAGTAGAGTAGAGTACAGTAGAGTAGAGTACAGTAGAGTAGAGTAGAGTAGAGTACAGTAGAGTAGAGAAGAGTAGAGTAGAGTAGAGTACAGTAGAGTAGAGTAAAGTACAGTAGAGTAGAGTACAGTAGAGTAGAGTAGTGTAGAGTAGAGTAGAGTAGATAAGAGTAGAGTAGAGTAGAGTAGATAAGAGTACAGTAGAGTAGAGTAGAGTAGAGTAGAGTAGAGTAGAGTAGAGTAGAGTAGAGTAGAGTAGAGTAGAGTACTTTTATTAATCCAGAAGGAAATGAAGGTGTCTGACAGCTTACATACAGTAAATACGCAAATTTATACACAACATAGGTTGTACACAAAGACCTACACATTATTGCACATTGCAGTAAATATACAGTGCAGCACATATGAGTATAGCAATCAGCCTTCCATCAGTTCGCACACACACGCACGCACACACACACACACACACACACACACACACACACACACACACACACACACACACACACACACACACACACACACACACACACACACACACACACACACAGTACAGCACAGATGATTGTCCTGGGTGATTTTCTCCTATGTTAGGAGAGCAGGCCAAGGCCATCTTCGAGAAGGTGAAGAAGCTGAAGGTGCATGTTGAGGACAAAGACATCGTCTATCACCTTTACATGCAGCAGAACGTGGCCAAGATGCTGGTGCTAGCGGCGTCGCTAGGCTACCTCCCGCAGGCAGCCTCACACATCACCTTCCAGGTAGAGTGTGTGTATGTGTGTGTGTGTGTGTGTGTGTGTGTGTGTGTGTGTGTGTGTGTGTGTGTGTGTGTGTGTGTGTGTGTGTGTGTGTGTGTGTGTGTGTGTGTGTGTGTGTGTGTGTGTGTGTGTGTGTGTGTGTGTGTGTGTGTGTGTGTGTAGAATATGTTTAGTAGAGGTGTGTATGTGTGTGTGTGTGTGTGTGTGTGTGTGTGTGTGTGTGTGTGTGTGTGTGTGTGTGTGTGTGTGTGTGTGTAGAATATGTTTAGTAGAGGTGTGTGTGTGTGTGTGTGTGTGTGTAGAATATGTTTAGTAGAGTGTGTGTGTGTGTGTGTGTGTGTGTGTGTGTGTGTGTGTGTGTGTGTGTGTGTGTGTGTGTGTGTGTGTGTGTGTGTGTGTGTGTGTGTGTTTGTGTAGAAAGTGTGTAGTAGAGGTGTGTGTGTGTGGCCAAGATGCTGGTGCTAGCCGCGTCACTGGGTTACCTCCCGCAGGCAGCATCCCACATCACATTCCAGGTAGGGTCTAAATCACAGCCTCCATGACGATATGATACCTTATCCATTTCTTAAGATTGCCCCGCGATACGATACAATTTGATTCGATCGTCCATAGGAACCGTAGGATTCATGCATCGATACATATCGATTATTATTTACAGTACACCCCTACTTCCAGGTAGGCGTTGTAGAGATGGGATTTATGGCTCTTTAGCGGGATCCGGATCTTAGTGGCTCGTTCCTTTCAAAGAGCCGTTCAAAAAACTGGCTCTTTTGGCTCTTTTTGAAATTATTTATTCAGTGTTTAGAATGTAATATTTTGACTCCACCTCAAGCTAATTTTGTCCAAACAACAACTGATTATTCTCCTGCCTAAAGACCGTATTTGCCACTCTTTAAGGCAAACAATTGTGTTTTTTCCCAAATGTAATTACTCTGGTCGAGGTCATGTGTTTAAAATTAATGAAAAATGAACGAAATAACAATCGAGTGACTCCCCCAGCTGTGATCCGGTTCCCATCGTTCACTTCAGGGAGCCGTTCAAAAGAACTGGCTCGTTCGTGAACGACACACCTCTAAGGCGTTGGGTATTGGCAAAGGGTTCACGATTCAATGCGCATCACAATACTCGTGCCACGATGCGATTTGTCAGTTGCATGCTGTGTAGCATTATTACTTATTACTTATTATGAATTACTTATTCATAAGTCAATGTATATTATTTAAAGGTGCACCGTGTAATATTTTTTGTTATTCATTTTCAGAATTCATGCTGCCCATTGACATTGACCTTTTTCATGAATACTTACCACCACCACCAAATTCTAAGTATTCATTATGGCTGGGAAAATTGCCCTTTTTGTACACAAAAAAGGGGATCTTCTCTATGGTCCGCCATTTTGAATTTCCAGAAATAGACACTTTTAGCTGCAAAACTTACCGTACTTTGGTTATACTAGTAAATATTGGTTTATTATTTAGTAAATGTTCAAATCTGGTAATAGGCAGCCCAGTTTAAATGAACAGCAGAGTTGCAGTACCCATTCTGGCCACATTCTACACAGTGCACCAGTATGTTGTGAAAATAAGTATCGCGATGCATCGCCATGACAATTTCTTTTGCACACCCCTATTCCAGGTGGACTGCGTGGTGGACATGAGGGCTCTGATGCCCTACCGCTTCTTCCGCTGCATCCACTCGCTGGCCACCATCTTCTGGCTCCTGTCGCTCGTCTACATCGTCATGATCATGCTCTACGCCCTGACCTGCGCCTACAGGTTGGTTTTTGTTCATATCAAGCACATTCTTTTCTGTTCTATTCCATTCTGTTCTATTCTATTCCATTCTGTTCTATTCTATTCTATTCTATTCTATTCTATTCTATTCTATTCTATTCCATTTTATTCTATTCTATTTCATTCACATTCTTTTTCATTTTGCTATATTTATTTTATTTAATCTTACTAGGAATCTTCCATTCCTTTTTTTCTTTTCTTTTCATTATTTTTTAAATTATTGTTATTAATCAAGCTGTTAAGCACATTGAGCTGCGTGTCTTCTTGTATAAATTGTGCTATACAAATACAGTTATTATTATTATTATTATTATTGTTATTATTATTATTATTATTGTTGTTGTTACTACATTTATAACGTTCATTATGTCTACCTGTTTAAATCAACACATGAAGAGTTCAGATGCAAAACCCCCTAAGTGCCTTTTCAGAAAATAATCTTAATTCATTTTTATTTAATACAAAGTTATCAAAATTGCATATTTTTTATTTTATTTATGTAATATAACTATTTATATGTATTATCAAGTACATAAATGTAAACCAAACCAACAACAGGGTTCTCTAAAAACATAGAAGTGCAGGTCTTCAGAAATGGAGTTAGGGGGTTTTGCATCTGAACTCTTCACATGTTATTATTATTGCAGCCTGTGCTGGATGGTCCGCAACTCGCTGCGCCACTACTCCTTCGACTCGGTGCGTGAGGACAGTGTCTACAGCGACGTGCCTGACGTGAAGAACGACTTCGCGTTCATCCTGCACCTGCTGGACCAGTATAACCCTCTCTTCTCCAAGAGGTTCTCCGTCTTCTTGTCCGAGGTAATAAGCGAGAATCACTAAAGGTAACAAAAAAGAGGGCACACACAAGGCTTTTGGCGAAAACTGTAGATTGTAGCCAAAAAATTACAAAAGAAGTCATTGGCTAAAACTGGAGCACAGATGTTTCAGACTTAGGTCATTTTCAATGTCTTCAGTAGGACTGGACTGTAGACATTGAAAATGGTTCATCTGTGCTCTTATTTTGAAATTTTCAACTACAATATACAGTTTTCGACACAAGCCTCATCTGCGCCTCCTTTTTTGTTACTTTTAGTGAGTCCTACTTTTTTGGAGCAAACCCACCAAGCAGTACGTGCCTGAAAAGTCTAGGTGCGGACACTGAACTTTTAGGTTTTTCCTTTGCAAGGTGAGTGAGAAGAAGCTTCGGCAGTTGAACCTGAACACCCTGTGGCCACTGGCTGGAGAAGCTGTGTGTGTGTAAATTAGAATACGTGTAGTAGAAGTGTGTGTGTGTGTGTGTGTGTGTGTGTGTGTGTGTGTGTGTGTGTGTGTGTGTGTGTGTGTGTGTGTGTGTGTGTGTGTGTGTGTGTGTGTGTGTGTGTGTGTGTGTGTGTGTGTGTGTGTGTGTGTTCCTATTCTACTGTAGGTGAGTGAGAAGAAGCTTCGGCAGTTGAACCTGAACACCCTGTGGCGTCTTGAGACTGTGTGTGTGTGTGTGTGTGTGTGTGTGTGTGTGTGTGTGTGTGTGTGTGTGTGTGTGTGTGTGTGTGTGTGTGTGTGTGTGTGTGTGTGTGTGTGTGTGTCCTAGGTGAGTGAGAAGAAGCTTCGTCAGTTGAACCTGAACACCCTGTGGCCACTAGAGAAGCTGGGTCAGAAGGTGGTGCGGAACTCTAAAGACCAGCTGGAACTCCACCTCATGCTGCTCAGCGGCATCCCCGCTGCCGTCTTCGAGTTCCAGGACCTCGAGGTGGCGTTTTTGAGTTTGAAATTCAAGTTTACCGGTAGTTTAAAATTCTTTACTGGAGGATAGCCCCTTGAGATGAACATATCATTTTCGAGAGGGTCCTCAAATTACAGGCATAACATATATCCACACACACTGAAGCTCTTCCTTTCTAGTCAAAAAAACAGGTAGAAGTTAATACCGTGGATGAAAAGCAAGTGCTACACATTACAGTTTAGTTTACATTACATGACATCATACTTAGCTGAAGCTTTTATCCAAAGAGACGTACAGTCACTTACAGGGTATTGGTTACAATATGGGGTTAGGTGCCTCATACTCCTCAACAGCATCCCGGTTTCAGGCCTCTTACTGCAGCTGGGGTCGCCGGCGACCCTATTCACTTGCTGAAAATGCTTAACTACATCATAACAACATTGCTATGACATTACAGAGAGCCATAGTGCTGCGCTAAGGTTTAAGTGTCCATTATATCAATAACTAAGCAATGTTTAACAGTGATGCAAAAAAATTACAAAAATAAAGCCATTCCTGATTGCAGGTGCTGAAGCTGCAGCTGATCCCGGAGGCGCGGTTCCCCCAGAAGCTGTCCCAGCTGACCCACCTGAGCGAGCTCTGGCTGGACCACACCCCCGCCACCGTGGACGCCATGGCCCTCGCCTTCCTGGCCAAGAACCTGCGCATCCTCAAGCTGAAGTTCTCGGAGGCCGAGAAGGCGCCCAGCTGGGTGTTCAGCCTGTGTAACCTGGCGGAGCTTCACCTGTATGGTAACCTGTTCTCAGAGGAGCACTCAGCCTTCGTCAGCAGTCTGCCCAAACTGAAGAACCTCAGGGTGCTCTTCCTCAGGTGTAGTGTCACCATGATGCCCAAGGTACCGATGCTTTATGCATATTTCTTTCTTTTTTAATTATATAACAATTAAATTACACTTAGCTTGACATATGATATAACAGTGTCATAATAGTCTCAAAAGAGGGTCATGACACAGTCATGAACGAAGCATAAATATAATGTCAATATCATAAACTTTTTTATGGCCATGAAAAGTTGACATTGTTAGGGCTGTCTTTGCCATAACCGAATTTCATTTAATGTGTCATGTCATGTCATAAATGTGTATGACATGACATGTTTATGACACATGCATGAATTCATTATGACACTGTTATGACACTCATGTCATATGTATGATGCCGGCGTCAAGTAAAGTGTTACCCAATTATTTTTTAGTCAGCAGTTTTTATATGAATTTTATGGTACATTATACTTGTATGCACTGTATGTATTGTGTGCCCTCTATGGATCAGCTCAAAATCGCATTATATATATTGTATTCTGTTCTGCTCTATTCTCTTTTATTCTGTTCTATTCTATGCTTTTCTATTCTATTCTTTTCTATTCTATTCTATTCTATTCTGTTCTATTCTATTCTGTTCTATCCTATTCAAGGTGGTGGCAGGGTCGATGAGCTCTCTGCAGACTCTCATAGTGGATAACGAGGGGACACAGCTGCTGGCGCTTCAGAACCTGAAGAGCATGCAGAACCTCACCTGCCTCAAGCTCATCAACTGCGACCTCCAGAGGATCCCCAGCTCCATCTTCAGCCTCGTCAACGTGCAGGAGATCGACCTTGAGGGGAACGATCTCAAGACCATCGAGGAGGTAGGTCTTTTTATTATTATTATTATTATTATTATTATTATTATTGTTGTTGTTGTTGTTGTTGTTGTTGTTGTTGTTGTTGTTGTTGTTTTGACCATGCACAGTGACTTTTGTGACACTCCTTGACACCTTTTGGGCACTTTTTCACTATTTGACTATTTGACTGCTCTTTGAGCTGTGTGTGTGTGTGCGTGTGCGTGCGTGCGCGTGTGCACGTGCACGCGCACGCGCACGTGTGTGTGCCTTTGATCTGCCTCTGGCTAATGTATGTGGTATATACATACAGTATACATACAGTATATATGGTTAGTATATGTGACTCTCTACTCTACTCTACTCGACTGTACTCCTCTCTACTCTACTCTACTCTGCTCTACTCCACTCTACTCTACTCTACTCTACTCTACTCTACTCTACTCTACTCTACTCTACTCTACTCTACTCTACTCTACCAGGTCATCAGCTTTCAGCACATTCCGCGTCTCTTCACTCTGAAGCTGAAGCACAACAGTATCACCTACATCCCCGTGCACATCGGTGTCTTGGAGTCGCTCGAGCAGCTGCACCTAAGCCACAACCACATCAAGACCATACCCGCCCAGCTGTTCCTGTGTACCAGGCTGTATTATCTGGACCTCAGTCACAACTCCATAACGTTCATTCCCGGGGAAATCCAGAACCTCAGACGACTGCAGTACTTGAACATTGCCAACAACAATGTAAGTGATCCATAGATTTAAATCTGATCTGGTTATTTAAGCATAACCTTAGATTCTTGGCATTGTAGCCAAATAAAAAGTTAAAATCATTGCAACCTTGAGTGCCTCAGCATTTGTCTAATACAACCTTAGATTCTGTTCTACATTTTTAAAGTATTCTTTGATGGTTTTCTCAAGAGACCCCTGCTGCAGGACAGAATTAACTTGAAACTTCGTTATCAAGCCATGGCCCAAACAATGTAACCTTTATAAACAATGACCAGACTACCTTAGTGAAAGCAGGAACATGGCATGCCGTCAAGCAGTCTTGAACTCTCTCACGCGTGCTTGAGACTTGACACCAGTCAACCAGCGAGCATGGGTTTCCCTTACACACCACTGTACCGCTGAGAGAACATTCATTTGTTATTTATTTGTCAGTAGGTCAATGCAGCAGACACAATCTATTGTGTCTACAGTCTATTTTCCTGGTTAAATATAGGGGGAAAAAGAAAATACAGCCCACGGACTGATGCAGGCATTCAGTACATTGTCTTAAAGGTACACTGTGCAGGAAATGGTCAAAAAAGGTACTGAAACTATGCTGCTCATTGAAACTGGGTTGGCTATTGTCAAATTTGATCTTTACATGAAAATGTACTGAGTAATAAACAAATATTTTCTAGTATGATCCAAGTAGAGTCATTTTTGCAACTAATAATTGCTATTTTTGGAAATTTCGAAATGGCGGACCATGGAGAAGATCCTCCTTTTCATGTATGAAAAGTGCAATTTTTCCAGTCATAATGAATACTTAGAATTTGATGGTGGTGGTAAGTATTCATCAAAAAGGTAACATTAGTGAATGGGCAGCATGAATTCTGGAATTAAACAACTAAAAATTTCACACAGTGTCCCTTTAAACCATTTTTAAACATAAGATGACAACTGTAAACATAAATGCACACATTCAGTTTTTCATCCTTTTATCCTCCTCTCATGCATAGCATCCCTTCAATATCTGCATTGAAATGAGTGCCTTCAATCTCATTGCGAATGTATTTATGTAGTGTGATTTGGGTAATGTAGCCGTATGCTATGCTCATGGTTAATGCGTTACATTATTTAACATTACCTAACATACCTTTACACTTAGCTGGCCCTTGTTTTATCCAAAGTGTTGCTCAAGCGCACCTCAGCCCTCAGTAAGGAGTGGAAGAGTGGGATTCAAACCAGCAACCTTCTGATCTAAAGTCCATCTCCTTAACCACTAGGCCACAGCTGCCCCATTGCTGCATGATTTGTACTTGTGAAGAGTGAAAATAAAAGGCATTTTATATACATGAGTTCTAAATTTTTTTTGTTTTCCCCTGGCTGCGCGAACCTAGCAATACACAACTCAACCTCTGATTGTTGGAAACCGCTGTCGGTCAAAAAATTAGGTCACGTGGTTGGCTGCCAGTGTCTTACCCCTCCTCATAACATTGTGTTTACAAACACTGTGAACCCATGTATATGTATTCTATATTCTGTATTGTAGATCGATGTCATCCCAGATGAAGTCTTCCACTGCAGGACTCTGCAGTCTCTCCTGCTGGACCACAACAACCTGTCCAGCGTCCCTCCCCAGGTCAGTCAAAACAAAAGTTTTTTTTTTTTTAAATCACCACAGCAGAATAATTGTGATATACACACTCACCGACCACTGCATTAGGTACACCTCTGTAGTGCTGGGTTGGACCCCCTTTTGCCTTCATAACTGCCTTAATTGTCTGCAACAATACTCTGGTATTGAGTGTATGTGTGGCTAGACAGATCAATGCCCTGAATAGCCCTGATTATGATAGTATTGTGTAGTGACATTTGTATCATGATGTGTATTGTGTCATAAATTCCTTGCCGATTCCAATCCTGTTGGATCCTAACCATTCTACTCCAAAAAAAACCCATTAAAAACTCATTTTATAAACGTACTTTGTAATAGTTAGAATCTGTCACGCTCTTTTAAATGAGTCAGAGAGCATGGTGTCCAAATCTTGAAATGATTTGCAATGGAACTGTATTCAGGTCATACAACGTTTCGACCCAATGCCTGATGAAGACCCTGTTGGGTCGAAACGTTGTATGACCTGAATAAATCGTTGTATGACCTGAATAAATCGTTGTATGACCTGAATACATTTTCAAACCGGAGTTACAGTGTGCGGACTTCTACTCTTTTCCACTATCAGACGCGCTTTTGTCCTGCACCTGGCCTCAGAGAGGTGGGATGTGCTGCATACTCTTGCTTTCATGATGATTTGCAATGAAACCTTCTCCAAATATATGAAACCTAATTATGAAAACCTAATGTATGACTCAGATACACTGTAAAACACGCTAAACGTAAAAAGGTAAATTTCCCTGCTGCTTTAAGGCTGTAAGTTGACTCAACTCGAGACTTAACTCAACTCGAGGCTTTTCTCAGGTTGAGTTAACTTACAGACTAAAGGCAGCAGGGCAACTTACTTTCGCAATGCTTTACAGTGTACCTTCAACCCCTACAGTGAAAGTGAAAACCCAGCTGGGAAACTCCAACTCCAACTCCCATTGTCATTGTGTCACGGCACTCCACAGCACACAAGTGAACACTGCACACAACGATATTGCATTTATGCCTCACCCGTGCAAGGGGGCAGCCCCCAATGGCACTTGAAAGGGAGCAGTGTGACAGGACGTTACCATGCTCAGGGTACCTCAGTCATGGAGGAGGATGGGGGAGAGCACTGGTTAATTACTCCCCCCACCAACCTAGCTTGACGAGAGTCAAACCGGCAACCTTTGGTCTACAAGTCTGACGCCCTAACGGCTTACTTTACAGGTGAGCGTGCTGACCAACCTCTCGCTGCTGGACCTGCGCGGGAACCAGCTGGAGAGTCTGCCGGTGGAGCTGGAGGAGTGCGTTGGTTTGCGTCCCGGAGGTCTCCTGGTGGAGGAGGTGCTGTTCAACTCCCTCCCGCCCGGCATCAAGGAGGGCTTCCAGCACCCCCTCAAGGCCTCCGACTCGGACGTGGTCCTCAACACCAGCTGCAACTTGGTGATGTGCAACACTGGGCACGGAGACAGCGGACTACCATACTCTGTGTGATATACTGTAGATCCAGGACCGCCATGGGACAGCTTCAACCGGGCCCAGGACTAAGTCATCTGGTAGAACCCCTCTTTCAATAATATATGCAATGTAATGGCAACAAATTCTGGGACCCTCTCTCTCTGGGCACCGGGACAACTGACCCATTTAGGATATCCCCCCCTGCCGGCTTCGCTGGATAGGTCATATGTGGGTCACCAATTTTGCAAGGTACTGTCTGCATGTGTTATGACTTTATGAATGCCAACATGCAGTACAAAGTCAAAGTTAAATAAGTTGTTGATTGAGTTTATTGGTTAATAATTGAGTTTTTTTTATACTAACTACTTATTGTTCTAGCCATTCAGCTGCTGTTATGAAATGGTTTATGTTCAATTCTTTGTTTGGTTGTAAGAAAAGTTGCAAGAACCTGTTGTCTTATTTTGTTTGTATTAGGATGCATTGGGATTTGAAATGTGAATGGGCATTTTTGCATTTTTGTGTTGTTCAGATGCAGGTAGCCTATACTTTGACATTTGTTGTACTTTTTACATTCATGCGTTTTATCTTAAAATACACCATTTGTTTTTATTCAGTCCAAGCCTTGCAGCAGTTCACTTCATTGTGTTGGTGTATTCTCTATCTAAGTAGCCTAGAGCTTGTGTTTACAAGCAGGATGTGGGGGCTATGCCTTTATTTTTGGGCATATTGTTGAGGCAGCAGAAGACGTAAGGAAGGCCCTCTCTGTCGTGATGGCACGAGGAAGTGAGAATGTTTGGCTGACTGTCCCGCAGAGACAGGGTCGGGGAGGATGTTCTGCCAAAGGTGATGTTTTTAAACACAAAGGCAAGGACCAAAGGTCAGAGAATAATGGGTCAAAAATAAATTTCAGCACATTTAACAACACCTCGGCGACAGCAATTCAAGTCTTTGGGAGGGAAATTTTCGCTACACAATGAATGTATTCGTTGAAAACCCCAAAAACTTGTGGTCCCGCCCTTCCACCGTTCGTCAGTGCAGCCTTTGTGAATCGGAGCCTCAAATAGCGGTACAGCAGCCGATGGAGGCACCGCCGTTACAGGGTCATGCCTTCGCACTGTAAACCACAGCCTAAAATCATATAGTCGAGCTCCGTGTCGGAGAAATATCCTGGGTAAGTTTGGCTGATTAGTATTTGGTTGTTTGTTGTTATTATTTCAGTAAATACGCCGAGAAAAGCGGACTGTTAAACCAAGTCTGTCTTGAAGGCTGATCCAGGCGCGCGGCTCGGATGATACAGTGTAACAGCGCTGCGTATCCTTTGAAACAGAAAGGATAGCTGGACTCTGTGGCTGTTGGGAAAGTTGTTTTATTTGCTTATTTTTAAAGAAATGCGTATGTACATAACCTGAACATACATTTTAAGATAAGTTCAGCAATCGTAAGGTTTCAACCTGTGTGTTCAAGGTGCCGCGCAAAATCGTTTGTAGCCTTCTGATGGCACGTGTGTGCGTAAATGTCATGTCATGTCAGAATGTTGCTGATGTACAGTAGGTTAGCTGCACACACAGTATCTCGCTCTGACAGTCTTCCAGCTTTCCGTGCTGCCTACGTGTCTGGACATCGATTCTATTACGAAGATGTAGTGAGTCGCAGCAGGGAGAACTTGTTTCTTGTTACCATCATGGCTTGCTGAGACGATTTGATTTCCGAGAAGTTGGTAATTAAGTTAACCTAATGGTGGAAAAAACTATGTCTATGAATTACCATATCATTTGGTGTGAAGAAGTAAAAACAGCATACATAGGCCCATATTCTAGATGGAGATTTTGTTTAGTAGTGATGGTTTATACTTTCATTTTGCAGTGACAGTCAGCTGATCTGTGTCTACTGTCATCTCTAGGGAAGACTGTCCCAGATGTGGTGGTGAGGCTGAGGGTCTGTTTACTGGTTTTGAGAGTTCCCAGGAGTTGAAGTGGGCCTAGTTCCCACATAGTATGAGGTCGAAGAAGGGTTGAGTTGCAATTATGATATAGCTTATTATATGCAATACTACCCTTCATTCCCAGAAATACATTGTCATAATGCTATCTACACCTATCACATTGTAATCTATGATTTAGTACTTAGCAAATGGCGCCAATGCAGTAGAATGGAACATCTGTCTTTACCTTCAGGGGGAAAAAATATGACTGGGACTGGTCTCACAGCTTATCTCACAAAACAACACCTATTGTCTCGGAGGGTCTCTTGTGGGGACAGGATTCTGTATCCTTGGGACTGAAGGTGACTCAGGCATGCATACATACGCATTGTCTGTGTGTCAGACTGTGTGACTGTGTTGTGTGTGTGTGTGTGTGAGAGAGAGAGAGCTGCGCTGTGGCGTTTCCTGTCAGGAAAGGCTCTGTCAGAGGGATAAGGCCGACTCTGGCCGCCTCTGCCCAGCCTGGGGGCAGAGCTATAGGAGGGGCGAGCTGGGCATTTGCCCCTGGGCCCAGGGCCCTCCTGTATTCGCGGTGGGGTCTGTCCCTATTATAACTTTGGTATGATATGGTGGGGGCCCTATCAGTGTTTTTTGCCCTGGGGCCTCGTGTACCATTGTTCCGCCTCTGCCTCTGACTCTGCCCGTCCTGGTTCAACGAAGCCGCGGCAACAGAAGCCGACCACAAGGACACCCGTCTCTCTCAGGGGCTGGCAGAGGAAACGGCCGTCGCTCGCTCGCTCGGTGAATATCAAACGCTACAATGTTGATATTATTCCGAGAGGAGCCGTGGTTGTCCCGGTCCCGGAAGCCCTGTCTGTGGTTGGTGGTTGATAGTTGATTTTCCTTCTGTCCTGTTGTCCTGACTCCTGTCCTGTACTATGCGATCAGGGCTGAGAATCTCGAGGAGACAGACAGACAGACACGAGCCCTTGGGGACCTAATAGACTCCTCGCAGTCATTGGGATTGTGTAAACATCCCTTCACCCCCAACCTCCTCCTCCTCCTCGTCTGCTGTGCACTGCATCCTTCCTCACTAGGTAGGCAGACTAGCAGGGCCGGATTAAGGTGGCCAGTGGCCCCTTGGCTACAGGTTCCTGTAGGGCCCCCACAGAACAGAAATTCTGATAACAAAACTGCATAGACCGCATCGTAATTCTGACCCAAGAATGCCATCTACAGTACTGTATTGGAGTGGGCTACTAACCAGAAGTCCATTGAAGATGACAGACTAATTTATTTGATGCAGTGTACTACTATGACAGTTCGTATTGCCTACTGGTGGGCCCTGGCCGTTGGGGGCCCCTAGGCTGCAATCATATCTAGCCTGTGCATTAATCCGGCCCTGCAGACCACATACGATTTCCACCCAGTTTGGCACCAGTGGTGGATGGTCGTTGCTGACTGGTGGTGGTGGTGGGTGTTTAGATATTTTTATAACAGGAAAGCAAAGTATCACAAAGTGAAGGACGCTGGCGTCACGACAGTCAGTCATGTCACTTTGATTGAAGAAGTATGGAAGTGGAGAGGGCTGGTTTTGTTTTGGGCTCTTGAAAGAACTGCCTATGTATGCACTGTTAGCAGGATGGAGATAGAAATATCACTGGTATTCACATTCACACACACGCACACACACACACACACACACACACACACACACACACACACACACACACACACACACACACACACACACACACACACACACACACACACACAGCATGTTCAGCTTACACATGTTTACATTCACAGACAGTACAGTATAGTATATTCCACACATCCCCCTTGGGCTAGTATATCAGCTGACTACGGCATAGTATGTATATAAATATAACAGTAAGTGGTTATCATCAGGGTCAGGATATCAGAAAGACTGGTAGGGTTTAAGAGCAGTCCTGCAGCTGTCAGAAGTGACACATGGCATACGGCCACTTTCCATTTCAGCGCCACCTAGTGTAGAAAATGACACATGGCATATGGCCACTGCATAGAGAGCTTCAGATTCGGCTCTGGAGAGCTTTCCATTGCAGCGCCACCTAGTGTGGAAAATGTGTAGCATCTGGAGGGTCCTCAGTGTGTGTGTACCTGACAGTGAAGGACAATCAGGTCAGTTGTCCTAGGCCCAGGGAGAGAGAGGGCCCAGAATTGGGTCCTCATGACATGTGTGCATTGGGTGGGGACCCTTTTAGATGTTTTTGTCCCCGGCCTGGTCAAAGCTGTCAGTGGCCCTGTGTTTGTGCGTGTGCGTGTGCGTGCACACGTGTGTGTATGTGTATGTGTGACTGACTGCTACAGTGTTTGATTGTCTTTTTCTGTCATGTCAGAGATGAGCTATTATACCAGGTGTTGATCTATTTACATGCTCCAATGACCAAGACAAGGTAGGAGAGGTGAGTGGGAGGTATTCAGAGGGCACAGGGGAGGATTTGGGCCACAACATTCAGCTGCCAAATAACCGTGTTACGTGACTCAAAAACTGAAAAAGAAGACAGGGCTTTTTCCAGAGGTGTCAGGAGTAAAAGCAAAAGTAAATTCATAGTGTAAGGACAAAACTAGCACATGATATTACATGGTTCTTCTTACACCATTTACTCCTGTTACTGTGTCTAATGAGGTAGATAGTCCGTGTTGTTACTGAAAAACACTAAAAACCCAACAAGGACCCACCACAAATTTTCTCCAACCAGCAGTGCAGAGTTAGCTGATTGTAAGACAAGTACACAGGTTATTCAGTGGTTATTCAGGTCTGCTGGTTAAGTTACCTGTGTTGGAAGGAACAAGCACTTTTTTGTACTTTTACTTTCGATACCTCCGGCTTGCAACTCACACACAGTAGTTCAAATCAAGGGCAGTTCAGCCTCAAAGCTTTTGCTTCAGTTCCTTTTTTCCGCAGTGGCAGAGGTCAGTCAGACACAGTTATTTGCAGGACGGGCGTGTGTGGAGTTTAGGTTTGTCGGTGACTATCTTATTTACTGCAGCCTCTCTGCCTTGGACTCTTAAATGTTTGATTATTCAAGTAGGGCCTACTCAGAGAGTGGCGTATGTGAGTGGGCAGTGTTTAAATCAGCCAGTGGAGTGGCAGTGTTGCCAGATTGGGGGGGTGCCCGCCCAATTGGGCTACTTGGGATGAGCGTCTGCGAGTAAAAACGGGAAAAATTGGCCATTTGACGTTTTTTTCAGCCGTTTTGGGCCCATAGAAGTCATTGTAATGTGTTGAATTTGGGTGGAATTTAGCACATTTTGGCGTTTTTTGAGAACCTTTTGGGCGGGATTTGATCAGACACATCTGGCAACACTGTGGAGAGGAGACCCAGTAGTAGTAATGTAGTGTGCTCATCGACATCATCGTCACCACACTGGATCACAGGAAGGAGACAGCCCACATGTTTCCATCAGGCGACCTTAGGGAAAAAACAGCACATTCACTGCCATTCCTCAACTCAGAGGGTTGTGTGTACCAGGAGTTTGTGTGTGTGTTTACAGTATGTGTGTGTGTGTACGTGTGTACGTGTAGTGTGTGTGTGTGTGTGTGTACGTGTGTACGTGTGTACGTGTAGTGTGTGTGTGTGTGTGTGTGTGTGTGTGTGTGTGTGTGTGTGTGTGTGTGTGTGTGCGTGCGTGCTAGAAGTGATTTATGGGGTATTCCTCCCTGTCTTGCTGTCCTGGCCTGGACATTGTAAAGGGGGCGTATGTAGTACACTCCTTATGTGGGAGACAGAAGTATTTTCGCTGGCCGGACACACATAGGAGGAACATCACGCAGTGACGTCTAGACTATTACAGATGTAGTTTCCATCTCGGTTAGTGTAAGGGAGAAAATGTGCTGACAGAATGGTTATGGCTTAACCAGCAGACAGACATTGTTCAGGGATTAAAGTTTTCCGTCGCTATGACGGATTTCCGTCAACTGGATTTTCGTTTGGACGGATTTCCGTCTTTATAATTCATGTCAATTAATTTACAATTTTTACTTTCCATTTGAACTCAAATCGAGAGCACTCCTGGTCATGAGAAGGGAAGGAGAGGTGTGTTTGGTGTACGGATTTAGTTATACACGCGCCATCACCGGTGGTGTCATACAACAGATTCACTCAGTAGTTTTGAGCCATCCCCTTTTCTTCCGTGTTCCAAAAAAAAAAAAGTACACGAGCGGTCAGCAATTCGGTTGCGGCGCAGCGCGAGAGATTAAAAAAAAAAAACAAATAGCCAACATTGTTGCTGATGGCAGAAAAGAAAATAAGTGTAATACTATGTTTAAAGTGCCATGAAATGACAATCATTAAATGAGTTGGACTGATATTCCAATATGGGCTAATAATGCGCATGGAATGCATAGCTTGAAAGAAGGTAGGACACGTAGCCTATGTTTCCATTATCATTGCACCTGCCGTGGCGGATAGTTAGAAAAAAAGAGAATAGTTTACTTCGACTGCGCATGATGTCCTTTTCATGAAGGGGTTGCCTTTTAAGCATTGTGACTTTTACTAACATTATTCATAGCTCTAATGGGACGGCTATCATTGGCAGCTAGCTAGGATATGCCATGCGTAATACCATGCCTTTCATCCTCAAAGTTTAGCGCGTTTGACTGGCTACGTGTAGAACTAGCTCTAGTTGTCTTTCTGACAACGGATAATGTACAGTCTCATCATAGCATATTAACTTTGTTGTTGCCGATATATATTTAAGAAATAAGTTAAAAATGGGTTGCATTTTACAGGGGTCACGGAGGATATCCCTGGCAGAGCCAATATTTTATGCCACGTCTTGCTCTGGGAAACAGTGTTCTGATGGGTGGACTCATGGTCAATAAATGCCGTTTCGGTGTTTCTTTCACTTTCAAGGCTTGTTGTAGGCTACTGTGTGATGCTATTTTTGCTAACTGGAGTAGTGTGCAGCAACAGTTGTGTGTGTGCTTGTTTTTGAGTGGCTAAACGTCTGTGCCCATCTTCTCGGACTATACGCTTCGTTTCAGTTCAGTTATTTGCGCACTGCGCACTCAGGACTGATGGGTGGGTGGTTTGTCTTGATTCGAGTGGAAAGTTGCGCGACAAGCTTGGGAAAGTGTGTTACTTTTGTTAAACGATAGACGTATGTCTGTGACTGTGTCGTGTCCGCTTGTAGGAGAGAACACGAGTGCGTGTAGGAATCGGGGACGTTTTTTAAATCAATGGTAAGCGTGTGCCTGGCACCGCACATCGAGAAGCAAAAAAGTACCGGTAGCCATAGGTTTTCAAAACGGTAGAACACAAGAGGTAGACTACAGGATGAATAGTGAAAAACATACAAAATAACCAACAACTAGTTTTCTCCCTCTGATTGCTATGACCAGTGCATTATTTTTTAAATGTCAGAAATACTGCAAGCAGTGCGCACCAGTGCTTTCACCAGAACAGTGTTTGCCCATTCTGATGGGAAAGAAAAATATAACCTACTACTAAAAAAACCCATAATGGGATCACTGTATCAGCGCATTGCAATTCCAACTCAATAATTCTATGATATCAGACCATTTTGAAGCAACACTCATTGTGAATCCATTCTGCATAATGTTGTGAACAATTCATAAATAATGGGTAGATATAAGAGGAAATAACCAAAACATGAACCAAATTGCAGTTCAATGTTTGCAGTCTGATATAGTATCCATTATCCCTCCATTCTCGGCCATTTCTAGTCAATCTGGTGGCCTAGGCCTGCCCCTTTCCCTCTTTCCTTTTTCTTGTATTTAGAAATTGGCATCTGTAAACATAGCATTGTAGGCCTACATCTGATTGAGCACATCTGATCTAGTACCTACAGGTACATTCATACTGAGTGTGTATATAGGCCTACTGAGTGTATAATGAATATTCATTGTTAATGTGAAGTGTAAAGTTTTATGTTGGTTGAAGTTCTGATTTTGTGGCACTTTTTGGTTTTACTGGCGCCCTCAAGACAACGGCCTATTCTGCTCTAGGCGACTGCCCTGTCTGCCTATGCCTAGTGTTGGCTCTGGCACCGTTCCTTGCATAAAACCAGTGTATGTTTCGTTATGAGGGCAGAGCCTGGCTACATTGGTTTTCGTTGGGTTACGGAGTGATACTCGATCGGGTGCCTAACCGGTAAAAAAAGTTCAGTCAGATGACTTTTTTTTGCTTTAATCCCTGAGTGTAGAGAAGAGACTGTAACGTGACGTCTGTGGTATTCTCCAGTCCAGGGAGGAGAAGTCCTTTCAGGACATGAGCTCAGCATCTCCATGACAACAGTAGAACGCATGAGTTAGCAACATTCCACCTCCAGACGAAGTTCCGGAAGTCACTTGTCCACCATAATTCTAGAACCAAGAAATGTACAGTTAGTATCAATGACGTGTATTATAGGTCAGTCAGTGGATAGTAGGTTAGTCAGTGGTAGGGCCTACTGTGGTTTATTATGAAATTCTTCCTTCAGTGCTGTGCATATTTTAATCTCTAATTGCTAACCTATGAAATAATGCAACTAACAGTAGTAGTCAAAAACAAATCAATGGTTGCACATGTGAGAGGAAGAAGTTTCTTTACATTATTTTTTGGGGGGAAGAAGCTATAATATATAATAATTGCACATATGAAATGAGGAAGTTTATTTACATATTTAAGGGAAGAAGCTCCTACTTAGTTCCTCAGTTCTGGTCTTAAGGGAACTGAAGCTTTTTTTTTTGTATCCACCGACCTGCTTTTGAAAAACAAAAAGACATCTTGATTTTGGGGTGTTGTATGTTCTGGAGGTTCTGTTTGCTGTAGTCTAGTTTGCCATTCTGTGATTCTTGATTATTCATTTGTGATCCTGTTGAGTCATCAATCCTTTGGCTTTACAACTGTTGAGTTCAGTTTTCCAGGGAATCATTAGTTCTTGTTGTCCTGCATGTTTTCAATATGAGTTGAATGTCTTTAATGTATTCCACATGTAGAAAAGCACTCCAGATTTTATGTATGGTAGTTATGCATGGTGGTAATAATAAAGAATGGCATTAGTGTTACTAATTACTATTAATAATATTACATTATTTGTTATCAAACCATACATCTACCAGTGCTATTTTGCTTATTCTGACCGTAGCATTCTTATAATGGAAGCAGTGTGCAATGCAGCTGTGTGTATCCAGTTGTTGAGAGTTGTTTATCTTACAGGCAGGCTTTGCCTAGCCCGATTATCATCGACTTTCAAATCTCTTCGAGACTTGGAGACTTGGTCTGACCAAGAGCATAACAATTTACATTTCTCAAACGGCATGGTCGACCTGCCTCCCTTGGTTTGCTAATGGTTGTTTGCTTCCCGACAAAGTGGGAGAAGTTCCTGATTTGTCGGGAGCTCAGAAACAAAAAATATTTGTATTGATCTTGGCCTGACTAGAAGCAATGCTGAAGGTGTTGCGTCACTAGGAGAACACAGCCTGGCTAGGCTTAGCCCTCTCACTTCCATCTTACTTCAGTTCAAAGAGTTCACCCACACACTTGCATCTCTGCCAGCTTCTATCTTAAAGTAACCAAGTCTGTTTTCGAGCTCTTCAGTCTTTTTAACCGCAAAACTCCTAATTGGTGTTGAAAGGCTTTTCCCCCCACTTATTGTACGGCTGGAATTCAGGCCAAGGTGGTCTATTGTTGGTGCCGGGTAATTATCTGGGTCGTCCCAGCGGGAGGGTGGGAGAGGGTTGGCACGGGCCCATCTCCTGGCAGACAGAGAGGGCAGGGGAGGCAACACTATGTATTCCTGTCAGATCTCTCACACATCCAATTCCTTTTAGCCGGGTGCAGGGTCGAAGCGTCAAGTTCATGTAGGGCAAGGAAGAACTGCAAAGCAATGAGCTCGCTTTTTTAAATTCATCGATATTTTCGTAGAGCTCATCGGAGCTCATCAACAAGCCTTCTAGTGGGCCGGTCCTCTCAAAGGGGCTACGGTCCTTAACAGAGTCGGAGTACAACTGGCCTTTTTGATAACAGATTGGCATTTTCTTAAACGGCTGATCATTTTGCAGCTTTGCTTAACTGACCAGTGAGGTGGGTCTTCATAGCTTTAACAGTGTCAGAGTAAAGACCTGTTGGATCAAGTCAAGTCAAGTCAGCTTTTATTGTCACTTTCTTCATATGCAAAAGTCATACAAGGAAAATTAAACTACGTTTTCTCTCTATACCATGCCAGGACATATACAAGACTGGCATTTTACAGACTGACATAAAGTACAAAACAGGACAGCTTACAGTGATGGACTGGTAACAATAAGTGGATTAGATTGGTATTGACTGCTGTTAAGTTTGCAACTTTGTATGGTAGCTATCAATTGTAAGGTATCAATGACTTGTCTGAACGAACATCATTCACCTTGCCTGAGTGTAGTGTCATAGTGAACAATTGTTTGCCTGTGGACAGTTTCACTATTCACTGAGGGGGAAAGACGTAACTACAGCATAACAACATTACTATGACGTGACCATGACGTGACTACAGCATAACAACATTACTATGACGTGACCATGACGTCAGAGAGAGTAGGGAGAGAGAGGTTCCATTGGCCCATTGTTTCCGGGTTCTATTATTGCAAGGGGGAGGGGGGGAGGAAATCCCCCTTTAGGCAGACCTAAGGAATGTTCTATTCAACGCTAGGAGCATTATGACACGCCCCTTTAGGCAGACTGGAAATTGGTCATGTTAGGTGCCCATAGCAACCTATTACATTGGCATATCTCTATATACTTAAAGAATCTCTGATGACGTGACTACAGCATAACAACATCACTATGACATGACCGACATTCTTTAATACTGTACCACAACTTGGTCATGCCATTCCATAGCAATGTCACAATTAGCCTTAAGGCTAGTACTTAAGGTCAAACAAGGTCACGTCACATAAACAGAGTACATGTGGCTGTACAGGATGTACATGTATGTTAACGGCCGTATGTCTTGATGGCGTTATTTTATTAACCTCTTGTAAGGAGGAAATGAAACACAAGTTATGTAACAACGGCTCATTAGACAGGATGTTTCACCTCCTCCTGGATCTGGTCAAAAACGTCCAACAGCAACTACACCTTACAAGTAGCAGGACAGACAAATGCAGTTACGCCGCACACACACACACACACACACACACACACACACACACACACACACACACACACACACACACCATCCCGATACCTGTAGTCACATAAGATATGAATCAGTATAGACATATGCATTACAATCACTTGAAAGTCATGCTAAAAAAACCTTTCAGGCAGATTGGAGGATTGATTTTGCAAGTGAAACAAAACAAATGCATAGACAGTAAATTAATTAGCATTGTTAGCAAACACTAAGTGAATTCATTTTTTAAAAAGATAGATGAGATAGGATTGTGGAACAGCAAAACATACATACAGACATCTGGACAGAATGGCAGAGCCAGATAGGCTATATACAGACGTCTAGACAGACAGACACGCTGTCGATAGGTAGGCTACATAGGGACAGACAGACAGGTGGATTGTTAATACACAGCCATACTTAATCGATTACAAACTGGAAGAATGAAATTAAGTGTTACAGCAGCATGGCAAGCATCATTCCTAAATGCATTATAATCGAGTTTGACTAATTAATAATTTGCAAGAGATTATGAGGATTCTCACCGCTTGTCAAGTCTGATTTGCTGACTTTCAACATCGGTCCAAATGCAATGTGGATGAGGAATATAAAAATCATTTATCAAGTAATGAGACTGTCAAGAGCAGACAGAACAGACAACAGCGTCAGTAATGAAATTTTCCAGCACAGACATGATGTTTGTACAGTAATACAATGACGGCGGTGCGCTTGTTGCCTTCGAGCAGTGCTGCCTTTTAATATTCTCTGCCATGGACCAGTATCCTCTGAGGATTGTATTGTGTTATAATGACTGTGGACTGTATACATTACTGTATATCAAATTAATTCTGCATTTTTATGTTAGCTAGCTTCGTGCATCGGAAATGTTTGTGTGGGTCTGGTCTGCTGGACAATACTCTCCTCCATCATTTGCAGCATGTATGTGGGGCTGGACTGGCCATCTGGCATAGCGGGCATTTCCCAGTGGGCCCAGCACCCTCGTGGGCCCCTATTTTCAGAAATGTTTAAAAAAAACCAACATTTCTGACAATATGGGCCCACGAGCGTGTAGGGCCCACCGGTGAGTCAGTTCTGTGCCGCTAAATATGAGGGGGGCACCCTTTAAGACAATAGTGCCTGGGCCTTATTTCTCCCCCAGACCGGCCCTGCATGTATGGAGTTATAGAAATGTTGATGGTCAGCTAGCATTTCATCAGTGTTTTATCAAGCATGCCTGTGGCCAGGTACCACAGCAGTAACACAGTTATTATTCATGACATGTGCACTGCAGTGGTTCACAAACTATTTCTGCGGGGACTCCCCTCTATGATCAAAGAACTTTTTTGTTATCCCCATGGCCCACCCCTTATTCCAAATGGCAAACATTTTGTTCGTCCCTTAATATTGCCAAATCCTAATGAATGAAATCCTATGATATTCATGGGAAAGTTGAAGACATTTGAAGTTGAAGACATTTTCCATTACTGTAACTAACAAGTAAATACTAATGGAATAGTTGAAGTTTTAACCCAGATGAGATGAATGCACACATTCTAATGAAAGATGAGGGTCTTAGCGTTTAAATGCAACTTAGTGCATATTTTTATGTGCTTCAGAAGCTGAGATATTTAAGTTTTTATAGGCTGAGGGCAGCTTTGTTAAAAAGGGCTCAGGCATGCAGCACCCTTTCTTGCAGGTGCCTTAGGTGTCAATGGGTTTAACAGTCCCCCCCACAGTTGCTTCACAGATAACAGTACAACTCCTCTCTCTCCAGACGATTTCAAAAATTGCAATGCTGACGTAGCTGCTAGCCTGGCTGTGAGGTTGGTGGGTTTAGACTGCAGAGGAAGACTTCAATGTCATATGATTTCGATTTGCACACATGAGATTCTTTTTTTCATTATTCCATTGCAGACATTTGTCATTGAATACAACAGAAACAAAAAGGGGATTTCAGACCTCTAACTCAAAAAGCCTGAATCTGAGTCTTCAGTTCTGCATCTTGAACAGGGAAGATGTGCACAATCTGTCTTTTCAACCTTCAATTTCATTTGCAGTGTTGCCAGATTGGTCTGTTTCCCACCCAATTGGGCTGCTTAGGATGGCTGTGTGTGGGTAAAAATGGCAGTTTGCAGAAAAAGCCGCCAAATTTTTGCCATAGAAATCAATAGAATTGGGCGGGATTTTGTACTTCTAGCCGGGTTTTGAGCATTTCTTGGGCTGGAAATCATCAGCCTCATCTGGCAACCCTGTTCATTTGCCCATTTCCTCCAGTGCCTGTTCTCAGTAGCGGAATCCCATTACTGGTTTTCAAAGAGGTCATTTCTTGTAAATGGTGTGAGTCTGATGGCACCAAGACCACAGCCAGGGCCGCTGACAGATTTGGCTGGGCCCAAGACAAAGTCATCTGAAAGGGCCCCCCACCCAGTACATTCACTGTAATGAGGACCCAATTATGCCCCCTCCCCATCTCTCTGGGCCCGGGACAACTGACCCCATTGTCCCCCCTTGTCAGCTTCAAAGACCACAGCCATGCTGTAAGTGGGACGTAAAGAGTCAAGCAGCTCCACTTAAGCAACTCAGACACAAGGCCCTGTGCTCTGAGCATATTCATATTCAATTACTCTAGCCTCTTTTCTGCTCTCCTCTCCTCTGCTCTACTCTCCTCTGTTCTCCCTTTCCTCCCCTCCTCTCCCCACTTCTTGTCTCCTCTGTTACTATCCTCTCCTCTCCTCTCCGCTCTGCCCTCCCTGTTCCTCCTCCTCCTCTCCTCTCCTCTCCTCTCCGCTCTGCCCTCCCTGTTCCTCCTCCTCTCCTCTCCTCTCCTCTCCGCTCTGCCCTCCCTGTTCCTCCTCCTCTCCTCTCCTCTCCTCTCTTCTCCCCTCCTCTCCTCTCCTCTCCTCTCCTTTCCTCTCCTTTCCTCTCCTCTCCTCTCCTCTGCTCTGCTCTCCCTTTTTCTCCCCTCTTCTCCTCTCCTCTTCCCTGCTCTCCTCTCTCCTCTGCTCTGCTGTGCTCTGCTCTCAAAGTTCCTCCTCCTCTCCTCTCCTCTCCTCTCCTGTCTCTCCTCACCTCTGCTCTACATCCTTCTCCTCTCCTCCTCTCCTCCCCTTTACATTCCTCTCCTCTCCTCTTTCCATTCCTCTTCTCTCCTCTCATCCCCTTCCATTCCTCTCCTCTCCTCTCATCCCCTCTCCTCTCCTCTCCTCTACATCCCTCGCCTCTGCTCCCCTTTCCATTCCTATCCTCTCCTCCTCTCCTCTCATCCCCTCTCCTCTCCTCTCCTCTCCTCTCCTCTCCTCTCCTCTCCTCTCCTCTCATCCCCTCTCCTCTCCTCTCCTTTCCTCTCCTTTCCTCTCCTCTCCTCTCCTCTCCTCTACATCCCTCGCCTCTGCTCCCCTTTCCATTCCTATCCTCTCCTCTCCTCTCCTCTCCTCTCCTCTCCTCTCCACTCCTCCCCTCTCCTCTCCTCATCTCTTCTCTCCTCTCCTCTCCACTCCTTTCCTCTTCTCTCCTCTCCTCTGCTCTCCTCTCCTCTCTTCTGTTTTCCTCTCCTCTCCTCTCCTCTCTCCTCCTCTCCTCTCCTCTCCAGGCCAGGGAATATGAATGTCCATGTAATTGCCCTAAGCCAGAGGTTGCATGAAACCTTTCATTTCCTGTGTGGTTTGAGTTTGGATCTATATTTACGTATTTTATGAGTCCCATGTCGTTCACTCACAAGAGTATGCAATGCAGTCTGATCATTACAATTCCTTACAGTTTTACAGAAACAATCTGATTCTATTGTAGTGTGTGAGTGTGCATTGTAGTGTAATTATGATACAAATGTATTCACTTGTGTGTGTGCATGCGTGCGTGTGTGTGTGCGTGCGAGTGTGTGTGTCTGTGTCTGTGTGTCTTTGTCTCTGTGTGTGTTTGAGAGAGAGGCGTATGCATTGCAGTTCATGCTATATTTATTGTGTGTAGTGTGAGTGTTAAGCGTACACTGGCGTGCCCTTGGTATGGGATGCAAAGGCAGCCTATATGTCTCTGAAAGGGAATGGGGCACACTGTAGTAAAATTAGTTGTTATAAGCATAATTCACTTAGGGAGTACTCTGGGACAACCTATATGACTCTCTAAGTGTTATGTAATAACACTGCAACATTTACTTAGCCTGATTATCATCGACTTTCAAATCTCTTAGTGACTTGGTCTGACCATTAACATTTCCCAAATGGCCTCCTTTGGTTTGCTAATGATTGTTTGCTTCCCAACAAAGTGGGAGGAGGTCCCATATTTGCGGGAACTCAGAAAGTACTTGCATTACTCTTGACCTGACTGGTAGCAATGCTGAAGCTGTTGCGTCACTAGGAGGGCACTGCCTGGCTAACATTTACTATGGCAGAGCCAAATGAAAAAGAATGGGGCACAGACTGTAAAAATAACAGTGTTATCATCATTCAACCAAATACAACCCCTAGTACTGTAGATGATAACTTGACTTTTTCTGTGTTAAGATAATGAACTGGACTGCAACATGTACTGGAGCAGAGCCAAATAAAAGACTTCTACAGTAGGTTCTATTTGGCTGAATGATGTTTATAACACTGCTGTTTTTACAGTGTATGCCCCATTCTCTTTCATTTGGCTCTGTCATAGTAAATGTTGCAGTGTTATTTTAACACAGAGAGGGTAAAGTTATCATCTAAATTTAGTCTCTAAGTGTTAAAATATCACTGCAACATTTACTGGAGCAGAGCCAATTGAAAGAGAATGTGGCACACACTGTAAAAATAGCAGTGTTATACCAAACCAAATACAACCTAGAAGATGTTAACTTGACCCTCTCTCTGTTAAAATAACACTGAAACAGAGCCAAATGAAAGGGAGGAGGAGGGAGCTGGAAATATTTGGATGCGTTTCTTTTTCATACACACATGACACCCCTCTCTCTCCCTCTCTCTCTCTCCCTCTAGTCCAGGTGCATGTGCAGCATAATGCTGTAATTAGAACTGAGTAATGATTCCTCTGTAGGTCACCTCACATCTCTCGCTGTGTGCCCTGTTCTCTCTTAAGGCTGTGTACAGAATCTCTCGCTGTGTGCCCTGTTCTCTCTACAGTCTGCGTACAGCATCTCTCGCTGTGTGCCCTGCTCTCTCTGTGGGCTACTTACAGCATCTCTCACTGTGTGGCCTCTGTTAACACTGTGGGCTACCGACGTAGCTCTCCTCGCAGGCTACACACACCTCTGTAG
>NC_085862.1:6692751-6725251 GCF_034702125.1 Engraulis encrasicolus
AGTGTTATTCGCCATAGTAACATAGTTTCCATTCTTCTTCTCGCCAAATAAAAAAGTAAAAACATTGCAACCTTGAGTGCCTCAGCATCTGTCTTCCTGGACCAAGTTTGAGAGCCCATACACTGATGAGCACCAAGGAATAAAGGTGAAGACCCAGAAGCACTCCAATTACCTGCTTGTGTTTGAGCCATTCTTCTTCTTCTGTTGTCTCTTGTGCTCCCTACAGGAATTATGATTCCCGTAACAGAGTTCCGCCAGTTCACGGAGCAGCAGCCGGCGTTCCGGGTCCTGAAGCCGTGGTGGGACGTCTTTACGGACTACCTCTCCGTCATCATGCTCATGATCGGGGTGTTTGGCTGCACACTTCAGGTTGGTCTCTACAGCTGTAACGATACACTCAACTCAGAATTCGGTTTGTATCACGATTCCTGACCTACAGTTCGATAAACCCCACAATTTCTGAAATGTATCTCATTTCAAGCTTGGAAGCATTATTGCATTGATTCATACGGTTGTTTTCTGGACTGAAGGATAACAAAACTTTGAAAGGGTGTATCACGATACTGCCTCCTTACATCACGATACAGTATCGTGACTCTGAGTATCACGACTTCTCGGCTCGATCCAATATCGTTACAGTCCTATTGGTGTCCCTGCAATAGTCTCTCTTGTGTAGCCCAGGGGTCGGACACCTACGTCTCGAGGGACGTTTACGTTTTTCGGCCGTCTTATTCGGCACACAATATAATTTTAATGTTATGCAGCTTCACATGAAATATGACACGTTTTGTAAAGGAATCCTAGAAAAATTACATTTGCAATACAATTAAGTTATATTTTCAGGGACCTCGAGAAGGTGGTGTCGTGGCCTGCCCTTTACTTCTCTTTTTAATCTACAGATCAATTGTAAATTAAGGATAAATTAAGTTGAATCTATCTATCTATCTATCTATCTATCTATCTATCTATCTATCTATCTATCTATCTATCTATCTATGTATCTACGTATCTATCTACATAGCTATCTATCTACATAGCTATCTATCTATCTATCTATCTATCTATCTATCTATCTATCTATCTATCTATCTATCTATCTATCTATCTATCTATCTATCTATCTATCTATCTACTGTATCTAATAGGCCTAAAGTGCAGGGGGAAATCCTGGTGTGTGGTCATAGTATGGCCCTTGGGGGACTTTTACGACCCTGGCGGAATTTGAAGTGGCCCCTCAAATGGGGGGGTGGGTGAGTGGTGTTGAGGGCATGTGGAACTTCCTGGTGGAGGCTGTATAGACCCCTTTAGAGTTTGTAAACAGGTATGACGTAATTTGGCTGCGTGCGCACCGCTGCCTCAAAACCGTCCATGCTCCCTTTACTTGTACAGAGACTTGACAGGTGGAGGTTTTTTTTTTCGAAATAAGATAACGGATGTTCGCACTAACCTCAGATATGCAGTGGGCACCATGGACACGGGTATTCCTGGCGATGTCATCAGTCCAGTCTGTAGTTTAATGTCTTGTAACAACAAACATCTCCTATGCTTCTGGAACAGCCTCTTCCCTCTCAAAATAGCATAACAAGTGTACTTTTCTAGCCTGGTAAACCAGCATCACCCGCTTGACGCCAAAATTTTCAGATGTGAGTGGGTCTGGCCTCTGATCTGAGAAGTTTTGAACACTGTGCCCTGAGTCTGGCAAAACCAATCACAACGCAGAGATTTGTTTTGAAAGCGAGCTGGGTTTTGAGGGAGTGACGACAAAGCTCTCAACACCGTTGGAAAGCACATCAATGACAAACATCGCCGATTGGTCAGAGCGCCGGCACGGTTAGAAAAAAGCAACAGGTTGTTCTCATCAACAATCTTCAGAGGTATCGTTCATCGGGGCCAGACTAAATTACTCCGGTCTCACATTTAGGCTGGTTTATCAGGCTAGTACTTTTCGGAATCCCTATTTTTTATCACCTCATCCCTATCTGTGCATGCCTATGATACTGACCCTCCATTCTGCTCCTGTTGGGATGCCCCTTGTACAGGGTGAGGTATAAACGCAATTTTGTTGTGTGTGCACTCACTGCGCTGAGTGCTGTGTCACAATGCCAATGGGACTTTCCCTGGGGGTCTAAAATGCTGACACAGCAGAAGTGCTGATGCTACTGAGGAGGTTAGCACATGCAATATTTCACTGAGTCACATTTCCGGTGTCATTAGCAATTACGAATACAAACTCACATAATAGGAGATGAAGCGCATGGCATTTAGCATTGTCTGTGTTGTGTAGTAGTTTAGCACAACCAAGCCATGCTGTACTGAAGCACATTTTCAACAAAGTGACATGAAGTGAAGTGAAAGTGAAATCCCAACTGGGAAAACTCCAATCCCATTGTCATTGTGACACAGCACACAAGTGCACACTGCACACGACAAAATTGGATTTATGGCTCACCCCCAATGGCGCCCAAAAGGGAGCAGTGCGGTGGGACGCCAAATGATTGGTTGCCACTTTTACATAACTTGATTTGATAATATTCCAAGCAACATATCATTATTTTGATCTCGAAACCAATCTGTATCGTACTGTGCCCCCCCCCATTGCAGAAGGGTTTATATCACCACAGCAACATTCAGGCTGCTATACAGGAGACAAAGTATATGGCTGCTATCAGCAATAAAGATTGCCAACGTGACGTCATTGCCCCAACCAAATTCACTTTTACGTCTGTTTTTTCTTCTTTAAACGACTATGACTGGCGGACCAAGGCCACTCTCTAACAAGCGCTACAATTTGATTCGCCCAAGATTGGGGCTAAAGGCGTTTCCGACCCATTTGTCACGTGTCTTGGCAACCTCCATTTGCTTTAGCTCATCTATATGTTTAACACAACTACGCTGTGCTTCTCTTAATCAAATCCCCAGTGTTATAACAGAGCATGACAGCGGTATATAACTCTGAAAAGAATATTAACACAACTGACAACCCTCCCAAACAAGTCAATTGTTCCATGATCCGTGCATACATTGAATAATCGAAGCTCACTTCCAGCAAACATGTACTTCATCTTTGCATACGTAGCAGATTAAACAGTTAGGCCACTGCACACAGAGCGTAGTGGTGTTAGTTTAACCCCTTTACACAGAGCCGATATTACAACCATTCCGCCACCAAAATTGTAATGACCAATCTGTTAAGCCTCTCTGTAATGTCCTAGCAATGTTATTATGATGTATTTTCAGCAAATAGTGAATAGGCCCGCTGGCGACCCCATCTGTGCAAAGAGGCTACCCCTTTACACAGAGCCGACGTTATAGCCATAGGCTACTGTCACCAAAATTGTAATTACCAAGTGTTTATCTGTTATGTAAGCCTCTCTGTAATGTCATAGCAATGTTGTTATGATGTAATCGAGTCTTTTTTAGAAAAGAGTGAATGGGCCTGTCCGCAAAAAGACACACAATCTAGTGCAGAAATAATCTGGTGCCTGTAAATTCCTGGAGATATATTGAGTGTTTCCCACAAGATGTTGGCCACGTTCCAGTAATACAGCACTCTGGTTCATTCACCATCAGAGCATTCCTGATGTGATGGCACCGACTGTGGTGGCCCTTTGAAAGCCCTGTGAATAGTAGTATGCAACTGGAAACAGCTGTGGTTGCCTGTGTGTGTGTGTGTGTGTGTGTGTGTGTGTGTGTGTGTGTGTGTGTGTGTGTGTGTGTGTGTGTGTGTGCGTGCGTGCGTGCGTGCGTGCGTGCGTGCGTGCGTGTGTCCCTGCATGCATGTCTTTGTATGCAGTGCATGCATGCATGTATGTGTGTGTGTACACGTGCGTCTAAAAAAAGAGAAGAAGAATTCCAACACACCTGTGTGAAATGAATGTAAACACCTCTCTTTCTACTCCCCTCCATGGTGCAAACACCTCTCTCTCTACTCCCCTCCATGGTGCAAACACCTCTCTCTCTACTCCCCTCCATGTCCCCCCTTTCCCCTCTACTCCCCTCCATGGTGCAAACACCTCTCTCTCTACTCCCCTCCATGGTACAAACACCTCTCTCTCTACTCCCCTCCATGTTCCCCCTTTCCCCTCTACTCCCCTCCATGGTGTAAACACCTCTCTCTCTACTCCCCTCCATGTTCCTCCTTTCCCCTCTACTCCCCTCCATGGTGCAAACACCTCTCTCTCTACTCCCCTCCATGTCCCCCCTTTCCCCTCTACTCCCCTCCATGTTCCTCTTCTCTCCCTGTGAGGCTCCTCTATGGCATGTTCCTCTTCTCTCCCTGTGAGGCTCCTCTATGGCATGTTCAGTTGCAATTTATTACATACTGTATATACTGTGTGTTTGTAAGTATAAGTATGGGTAGCCTCTTACTGCAGCAGGGGTCGCCGGCGACCCTATTCACTTGCTGAACATGCTTACATCATAACAACATTGCTGTGACATTACAGAGAGCCATAGTGCTGCGCTAAGGGGCGAAGTAGTATGTTTACAAGTCATTGAAAATATGCTTCTGTTCTAGTCGTGTAAAATGTATTAGATACAGTGTGTATGCTTAATTGGATCTCAGGCTTACTATGAAAATGTATAGTATAACTGAAACACATAAAGCACTGAAACTTCAACATATTTACATAATATTCTGTATCAATTGCTTCTGTTTTGAAACAAAAATTCCTCCACCTGCTCTCGATGTTCTTCGTCGTAAAAGTTTCATGCGTGCTTGTGGGACGACTGCAAAAGTTATTAAATGTCACATTAATAAAGTAGCACATTACGAGGAAACACAGGATTTAGCAATTAGACTAAGCAATGGACATATAACTCCATAAAAAGACAAATTTCATATAAGAGGAAATTCCATGTCAGAGATGACATGCATATTGTGTAGACACACAGGGTAATGTATGCTCATGCAGCAGCAGTTAGACTGAGCAACACACATTTCTATACGTAATCTCATGAAATAGCACATGGCACACTTCTGTATTGTCTTCAGTCGAGTGAATGGCCCCAAAACAGCCTGTACAGTACATGCAGACTACACCCCTCAGCTCGTCCTCCTCTCTGCTCTGTGTAAGTTCCTGTAGACCAGTGGTTCCCAACCTTTTTTGAACAAGCACCCCCTGGACCTCATCATGTGTATTAGGCCTTTGTGTACGTCTTGTATTTGTGTGTCTGTGTAAGGTGTCAGACACCTTAATTTCCCTTGGGATTAATAGCAGTACTCTACTCTACTCTACTCTATTCTATAAGCCTGCTAACACCCCCCCTTAGTTTTAACAAATAAAATAGACTAATCCCCCCGTATGGTGACTAAGCTCAAGGGCTCCCTAACGGCCCCTGGGGGGCTGTAGAGCCCCTGTTGAGAACCTCTGCTGTAGATGATTCCCAATTATTTTTAGATGAGACAGAAACACCCTTGGACAGGAACTCAGAGTGGGTGGGAATATCCCCCTCCACCTACCCAGAGCAACAATGTTCAAAGGCAGAAGAGAAGACAGGCTCATAAAAAAGAAAAATGAATATTGAAACTGTTGGCCATGTGACAGAAAAATGAGTTTGGGTGTAGTGTAGGCCCTATTTTCTTTTAGAGCAGTGCCTGACAGACTTATGTTTCGACATTAGCACTTCTTGTTCAGAGTAAAAACAAGAAAAATAAAACATCTGACATGCTCCGGTGACTTTAATCCTCACTAAGGACTCAGTGAAGTGAAGACCAGATCGTGAAGAAGTCTTTAAAGTAGAAACGCCCCTGTCCCTTTGCTCTCATTTCTAAATTATTCATAATATTATCACATATTATGTGTGTGAAACTCAATAAAAAATAATTGAAATGTATGAAGTAGAAACACTGCTGCAAACATCCGTCGTCATGGCAGCCATTATACCTCCTAATTGATACACTTCCTGTCATTTTGGGGGTGTGTGTGTGCGTGCATGCACGTGTGTGTGTGTGTGTGTGTGTGTGTGTGTGTGTGTGTGTGTGTGTGTGTGTGTGTGTGTGTGTGTGTGTGTGTGTGTGTGTGTGTGTGTGTGTGTGTGTGTGTGTGTGTGTGTGTGTGTGTGTGTGTGTGTGTGTGCGTGCGTACGTGCGTGTGTGTGTGCCTCACTCAGTCCCACTGCAGGGTGTGAGCAGAGATACTCTAGACAGAGATAAGTCATTCTAGTTCATTTCTGGTATCCACTTTCTGTCGGGTGAACGCCCCTTTAGGAGACCTTCGGTTAGGAGACCTTCGGAGTCCTCAGGTTGAGAATACAAACCCCAACTCCGGTGAAGTTGGGACGTTTGGTAAACAGTGAATAAAATCAAAATGCTATCATTTTCAACAGAATAGTGAAAAGACAACATATTAAGTGTTAAAACCGAGAAAAAATATTGTTTTGGGGGACATATGTACTCATTTCTAATTTGATAAATCCAACACGTCTCAAAAGAGTTGGGACGGGGACAATAAATGGCAGCAAATGTCGAGGAAGTTTAAAAACAAAACAAAAGACAAAATTTAACAGTTAAATACATTAACCGATGAGATGATTTTACATAAAAAACAGTGTTAATTCCTATCTTGGACATGATTTCACCAACTTAAATGGTGGGTGTATTCCTTGTCATGTTTTGCAATGTTTTCCTTTCTGTAGTGCTTACAGTGTGACAGGTCTTGACCAAAAGCCCACCATTTTATCACTTGCTGGTCCTTATGATGGAGCCAAACTGTTAAAACATAGTAGAGAATGCAATTTGACCTTACTATGTGGCAGTAATCGAAGATCTCCCTTCAAAATATAATGCATGAGTGGCTTTTCATGCTGTTTAAAACCCATTTATACCATTCAGCACTGTATTTAACTCTACAGATGAGTGAGAACATCTTAATCAATGCACTACTGCACCCGCATGCCATCATGGAGGCTGACTTTTGAAGTTAGCACTAACACAAGTTGGATGGTCCATTTTCACTGTAGCACAGGATGTGCAATGCTCTATTATTATCAAAAAGAATGGACTTCTACAACTTCTGCTGACTTCTGTAAGCAAAGGAAAGTTTCCCATGTCTTCTGGGTCTATTTCAAGTGAGCTCAAGTGCTTAGGAGAATGTTACACCCCTGTATCATTTGCACGCATTAAGCATTCTTAATATGGTCAATTTTCAATAGCTCTAATTCCTGGAGTGCTAGAGTGAGACAACAACCAATATATATTTCATGATGTCATGAACCTATACAATGATTTTAATAACAAAAATATGTCTTATATACACTCAATCGTGGTAAATCAAAGGGAATTCAAAAATGTATGTAATAACTATGGTAATTATTCCCTTTGCATCTTTAATTCTGAGTGACTCAGCCTCTCTGTGATGATCTTATACCTGGACACCTATATTGTCCGTCAGTACAATTAATTTTGAAATGTTCTTCTTTGTTGTTTTATCTTATTTGGATGTTAACTAAATTTCACTGATCCCCGTCCCAACTTATTTGAGACGTGTTGGATTTATCAAATTAGAAATGAGTACATATGTCCCCCAAAACAATATTTTTTCTCGGTTGTAACACTTAATATGTTGTCTTTTCACTATTCTCCATCTAATGAATAGATTGAATGTTTTGAAAATGATAGCATTTTGATTTTATTCACTGTTTACCAAACGTCCCAACTTCACCGGAGTTGGGGTTTGTAAATGGAGTACCCTTAGCACTGTAGATGGCGGTAGCGCACTTCTCGTGCAAACACCTCAAAAATAGAAGAAGAAGGAGGGGACAACGCCCCCTTAGGAGACCCAACTTGAGCACACACTTTTGCATTGGGTGGGCGGGTTTCGAAGCCTCTTTATTACTCCACCCTCTTTGGTGTGAGAGGTAAACAGTGTTGGTGCCAAAGGGGGCCCGTCTGAATGAAGAGGGTGTAGGCAGATGTAGAACACATACTGTACCTAACTCAGACCAATGCAACACCCATAGTAGAGGGCACACACACACACACACACACACACACACACACACACACACACACACACACACACACACACACACACACACACACACACACACACACACACACACACACACACACACACACACACACACACACACACACATTTGATTACTTTTATTTGGATCCAAAAGACAAGCATTAAGGTACAAGATCCACATATTTTGGAACACACACACACACATACACACACACACACACGCACACTGGACACAAAGAATGGACACACATGACACACTTACGGTACATATACACACTGCACACACACACACACACACACACACACACACACACACACACACACACACACACACACTGGGTACG
This sequence comes from Engraulis encrasicolus, assembly GCF_034702125.1. Lineage (NCBI taxonomy): Eukaryota > Metazoa > Chordata > Actinopteri > Clupeiformes > Engraulidae > Engraulis > Engraulis encrasicolus. Next base: position 6,701,066 of record NC_085862.1, read on the forward strand.
CAATGCGTGCACACACACACACACACATACACACTGGACACACACTGGACCAAATTAGAAAAAGGCGTGCTAAAGAGACACAGGGTGGGTGGACACGTGCCATGTGACTCAGTCAAAAACAAGCACGGAGGATGTGTGTGTGTGTGTCCTTTCTTTCTCTCTCAGTGATGCTGTCTGATCTGTTTGGTCTGTGTGTGTGTGTGTGTGTGTGCGCACGTGCATGTTTGATTGTGTGGGTGTGTGTTGTGTGTATTGCTCTCCCTTTCTCTGTCTCTCATTGTGTTTCTCTCCCTCTGTGCTTGTGTGTGTGTGTGTGTGTGTGTGTGTGTGTGTGTGTGTGTGTGTGTGTGTGTGTGTGTGTGTGTGTGTGTGTGTGTGTGTGTGTGTGTGTGTGTGTGTGTGTGTGTGTCCTTCTGTGCTTGTGTGTGTCATTGTGTCTGTGTGATAGAGAGAGAGAAACATAGGGATTAAAAAGCCAGCGCGACAGATCTGGTGCCAGTGTGGTGTGTCCTGTTCAGAGTGTGGTCTGGCCTGTTTTGCTGATGGCTATTTCCTCAATCCGTCCTACTCAGCACAATTAGCCCCTGGTGCCAAGCTACAGAATTAGCTTAGCTTAGTTTAGCTTAGCTCCATGTTTCCTCCTTCTCCTCCTCTCATCCTCCCTTCTCCTCTTCCTCCTCTTCTCCTCCCCCCCTCTCTTCTCCTCCTCTCATGCTCCATTCTTCTTCTCCTACCCCTCCTCTTACCCTCCTTCTCTTCTCATCCTCCCTTCCTATCCTCCCCTGCTCCTTTCCCTCCTCTCTTCTTATCCTCTCATCCTCCATTTGTCTTCTTCTCCTCCCCATCCTCTCTCCTTCACCTCCTTCTCGTCCTCCTCTCTCCTCCTCCTCCTCCTCTTCCTCCTCCCCTCCTCCTCTTCCTCCCTCCTTCTCCTCCTTATCCCCCTTTTCTTCTCATCCCCTCATCCTCCATTCTGATTCTCCCACTCATCCTCCTCTCATCCACCCCAAACCTCCTCTTTTTCCTCCCTCCCTCCCTCCTCCTGTTCTTCCTCCACTCCTCCTCCTCTTCCTCCACTCCTCCTCCTCTTCCTCCACTCCTCCTCCTCTTCTTTCTGTTCATTCTTCAGATGATGGTGTAATGCTGTAATGCTTCATTTTTCCCACCCAGTGAAACCCCAAACAGGCCTCATCCGGGCCCTGAAGCCAACCAGCAATTACTGTGTGTGTGTGTGTGTGTGTGTGTGTGTGTGTGTGTGTGTGTGTGTGTGTGTGTGTGTGTGTGTGTGTGTGTGTGTGTGTGTGTGTGTGTGTGTGTGTGTGTGTGTGTGTGTGTGAGAGAGAGAGAGAGAGAGAGAGAGAGAGAGAGAGAGAGAAAGGAAGAGAGAGGGAGGGAGAGGAAGAGAGAGAGAAGGAGAGAGAGAGAGAGGGGCAGAGAGTGTGAGATGTGAGAGAGAGAAAGGAAGAGGAAGAGAGAGAGAGGCCAATTATGTCATTACTGACAGACGATACTGGGCCATCCCCTGAGAGGGGAGGGAGAGCGGTGGAGTGTGTGTGTGTGTGTGTGTGTGTGTGTGTGTGTGTGTGTGTGTGTGTGTGTGTGTGTGTGTGTGTGTGTGTGTGTGTGTGTGTGTGTGTGTGTGTGTGTGTGTGTGTGTGTGTGTGTGTGTGTGTGAGGGGGGGGGGAGGTGAGCTCACGGTTATGTTTGAACTATGACTCAGAGGTTTGCTTTGCATGTGCGCCGCGACCCAGCCGTCCGGCCGTCTGCCGTAATACTAATATTTGTGAGGATGACTGATCTATTCACAATAATTAAGCGAAACCATTAGTCATGTTTTGTCAGCGCGGTGAGGAGATTTAGCATCAGATAGCATGTGGAACAGAACAGCACAAACACAAACACTAGGTCAATAATCTAATACGTGATTTATTTCATTATTTTGAGGTACTTGAGTGTTTGTCTCCCTCTGGAGTACACTGCAGATACAGCAGGCTCAGGCCACTTCCTGAGTGAGTCAGTCCTGTTGGGCATAATAGACTGCTTACTGGCATGCAGTGCAATAATGTGACTCAGGAGGCACAGATATGTCTTACCAGTAAATGTGTGTAGTTGTTATTTATTTATTAATTCATTCATCCATCCATCCATCCATTTATTCGTTTGTTTGTTTATTTATTTTCATATTTGTGTATTTATTTGATTTATTGATTGATTCATTCATTTATCTATCCACAGTAGTCACATTGAAGCTATTGCCTCTTTTTTATGTGAGCCCTGGCCAAGAGAGCCGCAACAGGCTAAAACACCCCATGCCACAGAAGACAGTATACAATGAGTAACTTAGTATTTATGTGTTGTAGTGTTAGTGACTACAGAGCCCGTTAATGCTGATGTGTTGTGTGACTTGTGAAATTGCCATTGTTTTGTCGAGTGACACATAATATAGCCTAGTCAAAAGGCAATTGAAGTCTGTTTTGCCAATATATTTGGCAAAGAACCTGGCCTGGCCGGCAGTGATGTAAGGGTTAACGTTCGGCGAGAAGGTCGCTACCGTGGAATAGCAGCACGACAGAGAAAATCTTTAGACGCGGAGCGGAGGGGTCTTGTTCTCTCTGAAGTGCTGCTATTCCACAAAGCGACCGACTCGCCGAAAGTTAACCCGCTTATTATATGGATATACTTAAATGATTCACACATGGCGGGGACATTTCTTTAGGCCTATTTAATGTTAAGTCTATTTTAGTTTTTAATGTCAAAAGATTGTTGCTGCGCAAAACAAAACAGTGCCGTTGTGGAACACCGCTAGGCAACAGCTAGGTAGCCAGGACAGGTGTTGTCTATCACAGCAGCTGATTAGAGTCTTGTTGAAAAGTCGCTTTAGCAGTGAAAAGTCTTGTTGCCATTGACAGCGGTCTGTTATAGACCAACCCGTCCGTTATCGAAAAATAACAGACGTGCGAACGTTGGGGAGCCCCGTTGAAATGAATGGAGCATTCGACCGATGACGTCACACCATATAATAATTATAATTAATAAGACACTTCTTTTCCACATTGAGTTCCACTTTCCAAGTTGAGTTGAATTGAGTCAATAAAATGAGTTATGTGTGGAATGAGTGACACATATACACAGGAAGAGACATGGTTTTAGTAGTAGTATAAGCCATGATATAATAAAAGAAAACAAAAAGGAAAAAAGGATTTTAAGCGTGCAAAACCTCTCACTTTGAAACTACAGTCAGCCTTTGTCCTGCACCTTTTCCTGGGATGTGCACAATCTTCACCTTCAACTTTAGTTGTAGTATATGATAATTTTAGATATTTATAATAGAATTCTGTAAGTTATTACATGTATTTTTGTAATACAGTAATTCCTATATCTTTTAACTGTGTATTGCAGAACATACGTAAGACTGCTGAAATTTAAGTACACATTTTTTCTTAATTTCTAAATTTGAAATTTGTGTGTGTGTGTGTGTGTGTGTGCGTGTGTGTGTGTGCGTGTGCGTGTTTGTGTGTGTGTGTGTGTGTGTTTTGTAGGTAATGCAAGACAAAATCATCTGCCTTCCCCAGAGAACTGCTCCACCTCCTCCGCCTCCTCCGCCAAACCACACAGCGGCCATCTTCCCTAACCAGTCCCAGCCAGCAGCCGCAGCCCTGCAGCCCACCTCCCCCACGTCGGTGCCTAGCGTCCCGGGTGGAGGTGGGGTCCAGGAGATGCGTGGTCTGAAGACCAACCTGGACTGGCAGCAGTACAGCTTCATCAACCAGATGTGCTATGAGAAGGCCCTGCACTGGTACTGTGGAGTTATTCTCTTTAGTGTTACTAGTTAACATTATCACACGACACATAGAGGACAACTTCTTGCTGGATCACTTGATGGTTTATTATCAAACTTCATTATCACCTGGTGAGCAGACGGAACGCCTTCTGATTGGCTGAGCAGGTGTCCATTATTCCCAGAGAGCAGGTCACCTACGATGTCATGCGGGCGTGCGTGCGTCTAAGTTGTTTCTTTTCCCAACTTTCTGGCGAACTGCCGTTACTAATTCTAAACTGCAGGTTGCTATGGCCAAGACCCCGTTGTTAAATCTATTGCATTTGGTTGTCAAGTCAAAAACACAGTCGTTAGTTCTATCGCATTTGGTTGTCAAGTCGCCCCAACCTTCTACGCGCGTCCTTTCACGCCTCCGATAGAGACGCGTCTGGCTAGATTAGGAAGTGGTGCCCATAGCAACGAACCAAGCGCAGTGGTTAATCTACTTTCTCACGAAGCCTTAGATCAGCATATTAATAAATTAGTATTTAAATGCTGGTAACCGGGTGATAAGCGGAATAACGACCTTCGTGGTGTCCCGATATCAAGGGAAAATGGACTTGGTGAAGCGAACAGCCCTTCTGCTGTGCCGTCGAACTGTTAGAACGCTCCGCCTTGTCCATTATTTCCCTTGAAATCGGGACACCTCGTCGGACGTTATTCCTTACATATTGTATGGTAGCTATGGTTACATAGAATGTTTCTATATGCCCTATTGGTGGTCTGCCCTCTGGTGGTAACTATTGGTATGGTTCATATGCATAACAGGTACGCCAAGTACTTCCCCTACCTGGTCATCATCCACACCGTCATCTTCATGGTCTGCAGCAACTTCTGGTTCAAGTTCCCGGGCTCCAGCTCCAAGATCGAGCACTTCATCTCCATCCTGGGCAAGTGCTTCGACTCCCCCTGGACCACGCGGGCGCTTTCGGAGGTCTCGGGGGAGAACTCGGACCGAGAGCGGGAGCCCCAGAAGAAACATCCGGCGCCCAGCAGCCGGCCGGTCGCCAGCATCGTCATCGGCGGCGGCGGTGGTGGCCCAGGTAGTAGTAGTAGTAGTAGTAGCCTTTATTTTTCCCAGTATAGGCAATTGTTTTGCAGTGGTGGTACACCTCTCACACTCGCGCACACACACACACATAAAACATTTAACAAACATAAATAACCGTTTAAAACGCATAAAAAGGTGGAGGGGTTAAGATAAATGAGTAATCTAAGAGAAAGATCTACAGAGTAGGGCTTAAAATATCTAAACATACAACTCGTTACTATCTATGCTTCCTAGTGGAATTTAGCAGCTGAATAGCAGAGGGTAAAAATGAATTCTTATATCTATTTGTCCTAGCTAATGGGCATTTAAAGCGGGAACCAGAGGGTAAAAACTGGAATTCTTTATGCAGGTGGCGACGGGCCGTCAAGCAACCTGGTCAAGACCTCGTCCCTGCGCTCCATCCCCGAGAAGATCGTAGTGGACAAACCGCCGGCGGCGACCACGAACGTCCTGGACAAGAAGGAGGGCGAGCAGGCGAAGGCGCTGTTCGAGAAGGTGAGAAAGATTTCAGGATTTTGTTTTCTTCTTCAGTCCTCTTTGTCTCTTTGGTACAGTATTGACTGTTGTTTATCTTGGTTTGTGTCTTGGGTGCGGTTTTCCTGCAATGTGGGCTGGGTTTGTCTTGATGTGATGCCATCTTGACTGGGTTGGACATCATCTTCAGGGTTGTGTTAAAAGACGAAGCCTTATTATGTGTCCAAAAAAATTATTTGATAAGTTTTGCGAGAGCACGCACACCTCAACGTCTCTCATCACTCTGTTCCTCCTCCGAAACGTCAGCACCAAGAACATTAAAAAAAAATAGGTGAATCGTGAAGAAGCAGTGTCGCGCCCTTCCTTGTTAAGTCTGTGGTGTGGTGACTAGTTTCACTTCGCTAATGTTGGTTCTTGTGATTGTGTGGTATTTGACGAAGGTGAAAAAGTTCCGTCTGCACGTGGAAGAGGGCGACCTGCTGTACGTCATGTACGTCCGCCAGACCATCCTGAAGGTGCTCAAGTTCATCCTCATCATCTCCTACAACAGCTTCCTGGTCTCCAAGGTGACTACATGCTACTTGTTTTTTATTTTGACCTACCTCCTCTATTTCAACTCCGCTTTATTTTATTTTATTTCACTTTTTTTAATTTATTGACTTTCTTTTTTGTCTAATTTTCTCTTTCTCTTCTACGTCATTTCATTTTTTTTTTTTTACGTTTTTAACATTGTTGTTAATCTGTCTGTTAAGCGCTTTGAACTGCATGTCAGGTATGAAGTTGTGGTATATACAAATACAGTTATTATTATTATTATTATTATTATTATTATCATTATTATTATTATTATTATTATCATTATTATTATCATTGTTGTTATTATTTAGGTCCAGATCACGGTGGCCTGCAACGTGGACATCCAGAACATGACGGGCTACCGCTACTTCTCTTGCAACCACACGATGGCGCACCTGTTCTCCAAGCTGTCCTACTGCTACCTGTGTTTCGTGGTCGTGTACGGCCTCACCTGCCTCTACACCTCCTATTGGCTGTTCTACCGCTCGCTCAAGGAGTACTCCTTCGAGTACGTGCGGCAGGAGACGGGCATCAGCGACATTCCGGACGTCAAGAACGACTTCGCCTTCATGCTGCACATGATCGACCAGTACGACCCGCTCTACTCCAAGAGGTTCGCCGTCTTCCTCTCCGAGGTGAGGACTGTCGTGTGTGTGTGTGTGTGTGTGTGTGTGTGTGTGTGTGTGTGTGTGTGTGTGTGTGTGTGTGTGTGTGTACGACCCGCTCTACTCCAAGCGATTCGCCGTCTTCCTCTCCGAGGTGAGAGGGGTGTGGACTCTGTGTGTGTGTGTGTGTGTGTGTGTGTGTGTGTGTGTGTGTGTGTGTGTGTGTGTGTGTGTGTGTGTGTGTGTGTGTGTGTGTGTGTGTGTGTGTGTGTAGTAGACGTGTGTGTGTGTGTAGACTATGTGTAGTAAAGGTGTGTGTGTGTGTGTGTTCCTCTCCATCCAAAAGGTGAGCGAGAACAAGCTGAAGCAGCTGAACCTGAATCACGCATGGACGGCCGAGAAGCTGCGTCAGCGTCTGCAGACCAACACCAGCAATCGGCTGGAGCTGCAACTGTTCATGTTGTCCGGGCTGCCCGACACTATCTTCGAGCTGTCCGAGCTGCAGTCGCTCAAACTGGAGATCATCAACAACGTCACCATCCCACCCGCCATCGCACAGCTCGAGGACCTGCAGGTAACTAACTAAACAGAGAAACAATGTGTGTGTGTGTGTGTGCGTGTGCGTGTGTGTGTGTGTGTGTGGAGAGTATGTTTAGTAGAGGTGTGTGTGTGTGTGTGTGTGTGTGTGTGTGTGTGTGTGTGTGTGTGTGTGTGTGTGTGTGTGTGTGTGTGTGTGTGGAGAGTATGTCTAGTAGAGGTGTGTGTGTGTGTGTGTGTGTGTGTGTGTGTGTGTGTGTGTGTGTGTGTGTGTGTGTGTGTGTGTGTGGAGAATATGTCTAGTAGAGGTGTGTATGTGTGTGAACAACGTCACCATCCCGCCCGCCATCGCACAGCTGGAGGACCTCCAGGTAACTGTTGAGCTGAACGTAATCAGATATTTCACAGCCTGTCCAATCGAGAAGGGTCCAGCTGCAGTAAAACAGTTCCACCCTTAATGCAAGCACGCCCATGGGCGTTCCCGGCATTTGCCGTATTGGCCAATCGTGAAGGGATACTGCACGATGTCATTTTCAAGGCCATTTCCGGATGAAGGCTATATGTTTGTTACAAAGATATCCCGTGCAAATTATCATCTTCCAGAGAAACGTTTCACTTAACATTCCACTGACATAATATTCTCAACAATCTATGTAAGAAAGTGAGATAAATCACACATTTTCTAATCCCAATATGTCTTTTGCTTTGTCTTCCCGTACCTCGGACATTGTAGTACTGCTTACACTGACTTCTATAGTACAGTATAACTGCTTAGGACTCGTGTCGCTATGCACAAATTTGTCATAGCAACGTATCAGGTCGCCAAATTGCTTTAATTTCAACACGACGACGTGGACATTACCTTACCTAGCTGTGTGTATCGAGGTCACTGTTAACACTGTGTTGGCTGTATGATTAAACATCCTTTCCAGGATATTAACACACCCGGAAAAATAATAATTCAACTCCGGCTGAAAGTCAACTCGTAAAGTAACCGTTATGTATATTCATGCATTTATATCGAAATCTTACCGACAGTTGAGTGATCGCTGCAGCGAAATCCATTCAGTCGTTTTAAAAAGTCCCGCGCGGCGCTTGTGTTGTCATTCGGCTGCATGTCACTGACTTCAGAAACTTGAACAGCCAAAGGGGCGTTACTGTGAGGGCGGTCTAGTAAGAAGGAATGGGCGTAGCGGTATTAGCTGGACAAGACGCAGCTGGACCATATTGGTCCAATCAGAATCACGGGGCGGGGTATATACAAGTCAATAAGTACATTCGACATGACATCAACGCAGACATGCGCATATAGACAGCAATGCATCCTGGATGAAAATGCTGCATGACGGTTAGATTTCCTGTCAAACTTCGTCGATGTTGCGTTGACGAGGTGACATGTCACATGGTGTAAAACTATCGCGGGATGAATGCGGCTGTAGTCAGATCTTGCAACCTCTGCAGTTGTTTATCCCCTTCAACGCTTGTCGGCGGACTGCCTCCGAGGTCACGCGCCCATGAACTGGTTGGTCAACAACTCACTCACGTCACGTGTGTATATGGGTCTTGTTTCACACCTCTACACAAGTTTGCGCAGGTCCCCACTTCAGCTCATCCTCACTGCCTGTCCCCCCACTCCTCACACGTGGTGTGTTAGTAGAGCAAACCGGTGCGAGCTCATCGTCTCGTTCATATTTGTGGCCGACTTTAAATGCGCTGTATTTAATAACACCCACATCGTGACAACAAGTTCTCGCTCACGTGCCTTTTGCAACATTGACGCTCGCAACAAAGTCGTACGAGGCTAATGGTTGATAGTAGTATGTGATTCAAAAAAAGCCACGTTGTGAATTCTCCAATCAAGTTCGAGCTGTTTTGAACACACCCAGGCCTTTCCGGAGAAAAACAATTGACAAAGTTCCAGAACCATCGCGTGAGAACCAGATTATTGTTGATATGCTATAATAACAAACTTGAACTTGACCTTGACCTGCAGGAGCTGTCCCTGTACCAGTGGCTATAATAGTAAACTTGACCTTGACCTTTGACCTGCAGGAGCTGTCCCTGTACCAGTGCTCGCTGAAGGTCCACACGGCGGCCATTATGTTGATATGGCTATAATAATAAACTTGACCTTGACCTTTGACCCTCAGGAGCTGTCCCTGTACCAGTGCTCGCTGAAGGTCCACACGGCGGCCATCTCGTTCCTCAAGGAGAACCTGAAGGTGCTGCGGGTGAAGTTCGACGACGCGCGCGAGCTGCCGCACTGGCTCTACCTGCTCAGGAACCTGGAGGAGCTCCACCTGACGGGCTCGCTGTGTCTGGACGCCGCTAAGAACATCACCCTGGAGACCATGCGGGAGCTCAAGTCCCTCAAGACCCTCATGCTCAAGAGCAACCTCAGCAAGGTCAAGTCTTTAAAGAGTACTTTATTGTCAAAAACTCTATGTAACAGGCAGGCCCGCCAACAGGGGGGACAAAGGGGTATGTTGTCCCGGGCCCAGGGAGATAGAGGGCCCAGAATTGGGTCCCCATTACATTGTATGTATTGGGTAGGGCCGGGGGCCCTTTCAGATGACTTTGTCCCGGACCCAGCATAAACTGTCAGAGGCCATGGTAACAGGGTTAGCACAGAAGTTTGAAATTGCGTTTGATCAGTCTCCAATGTGCAGTTTGACAAAAAAAAATATAATTAAATAAAATATTGACAATAATCTCTCTCTCCCACACACACACACTCACACACACACACACAGGTCCCGCAGGCCATCGTGGACGTGTCCAGCCATCTGCAGAAGCTGTACGTCTACAACGACGGCAGCAAGCTGCTGATGCTGAACAACCTGAAGAAGATGGTGAACCTGACCGAGCTGGAGCTGGTGCACTGTGACCTGGAACGCATCCCCCATGCCATCTTCAGCCTCGTCAACCTGCAGGTAGGGATGCTGCAACACTCTCAGAAATAAAGGTACAGAACTCGTTGCTGTGGCAGTACCCTCAAGGGGAGTACCATTGCGTCGCTTGATTGGTACCTCTAAAAAGAGGTGGCAGATGCACAATGGTACTCCCCTTGAAGGTCCTGCCACAGCGACGAGTTCTGTACCTTTATTTCTGAGAGTGAACTTATCCATTAATTCATTCATTGTTAGTTGATTGCAGTGGTGCATTGGGGATTTTTTGAAAGTGGAGGTACGTGATTCGTGACGTCATGAATTAATTAGGCAACTTTGTCAACTGCGTGGACTGCGTACCCCCATATACCATGCCCACTACATCCCTGGTTGATTGACCTTATTGATCGACTTACGATTAATTGATAAGCTGCGTTTTCCCCCGAAATATCAACGTTTCCCAAAAAAACCCCTATTAAATCTAAAAATGTATTTAAAAATTGAGATAAAATACTAAATCGCCATCTTCACCCTGGTCAACCTGCAGGTAGGGATGCAGGCTGCAAAATATCCATTAATTCATTCATTGTTGAATACAGTTGATTGCAGTTAAGTGGTACAGTGGAATTTTTATAGGAGAGATACATGATTTGTGACATCATCAATTACATAGGAAGCTTCGTCGCGCGCGCACACACACACACACACACACACACCGTTCCTGCTGACCTACTGTCGTTTCTGTATTCCCACTATTCACACTTCTCTTCACACACACTCTTCACATGCCCATTTCACCTGAGTCTCTTGTCAGTCGAATTGGCGTTTAACTGCGATTGTTTTTTAATCGATTATCACATTATCATCAATTCAAGTCGATTAATCGATTAATTGTTTGTATCCCTCACCTACCTGCAGGTGCTGGATATATGGTTAATATATTTGTAAGGATGTGTGTAACACCTGGGTGTAATGTCTTCTGTTTTTATGTTTGCATGTATGCTACTTGATACCTTAATTTCCCCGCGTGGTCAATAAATGATACTCTCTTCTCTGCTCTGCTCTGCTCTGCTCTACTCTACTCTACTCTACTCTACTCTACTCTTCCCTCCCTACCAGGCGCTGGACCTGAAGGAGAACAACCTGCGCTCCATCGAGGAGATTGTCAGCTTCCAGCACCTGCGGAAGCTGACCTGCCTGAAGCTGTGGCACAACAGCGTGTCGCAGATCCCCGAGCACATCAAGAAGCTGGGCAGCCTGGAGCGCCTGTACTTCTGCTACAACAAGATCGAGATCCTGCCCTCGCACCTCTTCCTGTGCAACAAGCTGCGCTACCTGGACCTGTCCAACAACGACATCCGCTTCATCCCGCCCGAGGTGGGCGTGCTGCAAAGCCTGCAGTACTTCTCGGTCGCTTGCAACAAGATCGAGAACCTGCCCGACGAGCTGTTTTTCTGCAAGAAGCTCAAGATACTGAAGCTGGGCAACAACACGCTGTCCGTGCTCTCGCCGAAGATCTCCTACCTGGTGCTGCTGACGCACCTGGAGCTGAAGGGGAATCACTTCGAGACGCTGCCCGCAGAGCTGGGCGTGTGTCGCCTGCTGAAGCGCACGGGGCTGGCGGCCGAGGACGCTCTGTTTGAGACATTGCCTTCGGACGTGAAGGAACAGATGAAAGCGGAGTGAGAAGAAAACAAAAACATAACATAACTTTAACATACAATACGGGTGGATGTCGTAGAGCGATATATATATTATACATACCAAAAAGTCTTAAAAATGTTTTTGTTTTCCGTCTGTCCTGGGTTTTGAAATGGTGGATATGTTTTGTCCAGCCTATGCGTATTAGATTCTATATGATGGACAGGGCTCTAAATGAACACCAGCCAACTGGCCAAATGCTGGTGACATTTCAGTTTGGCTGGTAGAAAAGACCAATTTACTAGCCGCTTTGACCCATTAGTGTGCCATTTTGGCTGGTGGTGAAAAAAAAGTTAATTTAGGGGCCTGAGGATGGATATTGCAATACTGATGGGTAAGTGCACCATTTTATACTCTTTCTAGACTTGTAACAGAAGTGGACGCCTTCAGAATCATGTCCCAAAAAGAATGAGTGGAAGGTCTTCAGAATCACGACTGCTTAGAATGTACGTACCTCTGTCAATGAAGAAGATTTTGCCTTATTGAGTATTCACACAGCTGTGCCAATTGTTTTTGGCATGGGTTAACAAAATGAATACACTGGATAGACTGTATACATTTGTGGCCTTCTGTTTTTTTGTTTTTTTTTTGGTTTGTTTTGGTTTTTTTGAGGAAAGGGCATTCGCTCAAACATTAATTAGCATATGAACCATTAGCTAGTGCTACATTGAGGAAGGATGCCTGACTTAAAATAAATACAAACAGCTAATATAAATGTAGTGGGAATAAGTAGTGTGTGCCATACAGTATTTCTATTTCATGCCCTTTGTCAGGGGTGGGCAAACTCAGGCCTGGGGGCAACATGAAGCCACATGCAGCACGCTGAGTCATTTCACCTGGCCCGCGGAGCATTTCCGCATATAAAGTGTCACTCTCATTTTCTTAAAATGGCTACCTAATACAGACTTGAAGGTTTGAGATTATCCAACGCTGATAGTCATTTAAATATGTTTCATTACAATATGCAGCAATGAAATAGTTATGGTTGTGATAGTTATAATAATAATTATTGTAATTAACATATTATTGACAGGAGAGTTGCCCGCACCGTCTGACCCTTTGGTCAATGTTCTAAACCTAGGGCCTCCGCACATCGGCTCCGACAAAGTGCTGAGCACTGCTCTGCCAAAGTTCGATTCCATTGTTGTCAATACAACCCCGCACAACGGCGCCGATGTTCGCGGACATTCGCAGATGTCGGCTGGCGCTTAGAGGCGAGTTCTATTTTGTCGGAGCCACCCCTTGACTATCCATGCTATGTTTGTGTGAAAATGGGTTTTGGAGGTCGGAATTGTGTCGGAAGCATAAGTGCTCTGTAGTGCTCTCGGAGCCAATGTGTGGAGGCCCCTAATGTGGCCCTTGAGCGAAAGTGCCCACCCCTGCCCTATGTCCTCAACAACGTCCATAGGATTGCCCACCCCTGCCCTATGTCCTCAACAACGTCCATAGGATTGCCCACCCCTGCCCTATGTCCACAACAACGTCCATAGGATTGCCCACCCCTGCCCTATGTCCTCAACGACGTCCTCAGGACAGTGATCCTGAATTGCCTGTTAACATTCTAAAGCTCTTATGATATACTATATCGTCTTATTTGCACTGGAAAAGGTTACATTCCAATATCTTTTGTTACATTGTCGTATACAAGTTTGTATTAGTACCAACCTTGGTCAGTTGAAATGCTAAATGTACTACATGCTAGCAACCGATCATTGACTATATTCAGGTACACTACTTTTGTTAGACTGAAATGGACAATTTGACTCTTTAGATTGTTCTTTTTTTTTGCTAGCTAGCTATATTTGACTCGAATGAACTGATGTACTAGATGTGGCACCTCCATCCCAACCACCCATTTACCTTTATGCAACCTGGCAATATCATTTCCTTTACATTGTGAAAAAAATGGGTAACACTTTAGAATAACAGTCCATTAAAAAGCTTTCTTAAAGGGGTATGCCACTATTTTGGGGCTTAATACAGTTAAAATCGTTGGTTGGGGTTTATAAAGGTGGTAAAGCGTTGTCTTGCTTTAAGACAAGTTAAAAGAGGGAGTATGTAGCTTGCTACACGGATCCATTGACTTTCACTAGCTTAGCAACATGCTCCCTCTTTTAACTTGTCTTAAAGCAAGACAACGGCTTACATGAAAAATAAGACCACTTTTATAAACCCTGGCCAATGATTTTAACCGTATTAAGCCCCAAAATAGTGGCATACACCTTTAACACTTACTTAACAATTATTAATGAACAAATTATTAACAAAGCATTTAGAAATCAACCACCCCACGCCTGCCCAGCAAAGTGGGCATCCACACAACTTCCAGGACTGTCACGGCTGTACTATGTGTGCTGTGCTAAAATAGCGTTTATTACTCATCTACAAACATTTGTTAATGTTAAATAGATAATTAGTTAATTATTTACAACGTGTTTATAAAGCTTTTTTAAGATTGTCATTCTAAAATGTTACCAATTTCTCAATCCATGTCCATTAGTAGGCTAATGCTTCTCAGGACGGTCCAAAACTTGATCATCGTAGATGTACTGTACGCACTTACTTTATACACTGTGCCTTGAGAACTAAGCAAAAAAGCGAAACCCTAATCTAGCTCATGACACAGCAATATTGTGATCTTGTCTACTCTACTTCCTCAGCTAGGGTGCAGTGCAGTGCAGTGCAGCGCCGCGCAACACAGGGCCGCTGAGACCTTTGGCTGGGCCCGGGACAAAGTCATCTGAAAGGCCACCTAACTTACTACATACAATATGTATTGAAGTTCATTATGTCTAACTGTTTAACTTAAACACTTAGGGTTTTCTTTTGCCTTAAGACATGTAAAAGTTTTATCTTTTACCTGACATGTTTCGATGAAGTAACACCGTCGAAACATGTCAGGTAAAAGATAAAACTTTTACATGTCTTAAGGCAAAAGAAAACCCTAAGTGTTTAAGTTACTACATACAATGTAATGGGGACCCATTTCTGCGGGACCCTTTTCTCCCTGGGCCCGGGACAACTGACCCCTTTGTGCCCCCTTCACTGTCGGCTTCCCTTAGTGCAGTCACAGCACTTGCCCTGTTCTGTCAATGTGCAGAGTGCAGTCACAGCGCTGGCAACACCCCAGATGTAGAGCCATCAGGATGGAGGAGGATCCCAGCATGGGCATGGGCAGGCCAGCAGAGACAGGCAGAGGGGCGGAGCTATTGTTCCTTACAAAGAAAAAGGGCATTTACTACGCCAACACTGAAACTGAGAAAAATGCCTGTAAAGTTTTGATGTCAGGTTGGATATTGCTGTTACTGCAAATTTGGTGGGTGTGGGACATACTTGGACTATATGACACGCAAAGGAAGTGTTATGAAGACCATTTTCAGTCCAAACTCAATTATGACAAAATATGTAGTTACTGCAGTTTGCCTTTGCAGGGCAGTATTGATGAGGATGGCATTTGTCCCTGGGCCCAGGGGACTCTCGTGTTAGTAGTTGGGGGGCCCTATTATGACCTTGGTAGGCCATATGTGGGTGGGGTCCTATCACTGTTTTGCCCTGGGGCCCAGCAGTGTGCGATTGTTCCGCCACTGGCTGAGGTGGAGATTAGACGTTGGCATGCTATGGGGGTGTCCTCTTGCTGACATGGCAGGATCTGCAGGATGGTGAAAAGTAAGGAAAGGTTGCACAAACTTTATTTTTTATTATTACACAGAATAAAAAGAAAGTTCATGCTTGGTGATATCTTTTCTTACTTTTCAGTTTCATATTATTGTGGTCAGCACCCTACAAAGAAGAAAAAATTGTTTGGGTGGAGCCGGTAAGGCCGTCAGACTTGTAGCCCAAAGGTTGCCGGTTCGACTCCCGACCCGCCAGGTTGGTGGGGGGAGTAATCAACCAGTGCTCTCCCCATCCTCCTCCATGACTGAGGTACCCTGAGCATGGTACCGTCCCGCCGCACTGCTCCCTTGGAGCGCCATTGAGGGCTGCCCCCTTGCATGGGTGAGGCATAAATGCAATTTTGTTGTGTGCAGTGTTCACTTGTGTGCTGTGGAGTGCTGTGTCACAATGACAATGGGAGTTGGAGTTTCCCAACGGGGCTTTCATTGTGGCATCCACCCTCTCAGCTGTGCAGAGAGAGGAAATGGGAGAGGGTCCATGTTCAGCATTTGTCTTCAATCCTCGTTTGCCTCTTTGGTACAGTGTTTACTAGGGCTGTAACGATACACTCAACTCACGATTCGGTTCGTACCACGATTTTTGACCCCTACGGTTCAATATACCCCTCGATTTCGGAAATGTTTCTCATTTGGAGCTTGGAAGCAATATCACATCATATGGTGGTTTTCTGGTATGAACGATAACAAAACTTTGAAAAGGCGTGTCACGATACTGCCGATACAGTATCATGACTCTGAGTATCACATGTTTCTCAGTTCGATCCAACATCATTACAGCCCTAGTGTTTACTGTTGTTTATTGGGTTTGTGCCTGTGGTGCAGTATTCCTGTCATGTAGGGCTGGGTTTTACTGCAGTTTTACTGCAGTTTTACTGCAGCTTTACCGTTTTACTGCAGTTTTACTGTCATCTTCACAGGCTTTGTCTAATCGTTGTTTTAGAGACGATGCCTTATTATGTGTCCAAAATATGATTGCCATTTCAGAAGAAATGTAAAGGTCTTTAACTATTTCATTTGACAAGAAATTGTCTTCCAAAATAAATGCATACACATGTAGGCTCATTGGGCCCAATACCGATAGACTTGCTCTATGTTAGCTCTAATGGAGGTAGCCAAGTATGCTTGTTGTCACGCACAGATAAACCAATTTAAACATTGCCATTGCTGCCTCTAGTCTAATGTCAATTGTTCAGTCCACATTTTATATGTATTTGATTATGTTGTACTGGGAATTCCCCCATTTAAATAAAATATTTATTTCCTTTTACCCGTGCTCTGCCTTTGGTGGCTTGTTTCTCTCCGCTGTTCTTGGTTCTTGTAATGGTGTATTTGACGAAGTCAGTTTCATTTATTTTTAAGAGCATTAACAACAACAAGCCACATTAACTTGCGGCACATGTTAAAATATCATATACTGACCAAAGTGCTCTACAGAAGGAAGCAAGCAGAACAATTTAAAAAAAATACAAGACATACTCTGATACTTTGTCCCCTGACATCAGATCTGCTCCTACAATCACTATTTTTAAATCCAGACTTAAAACACATTTCTACACATTGGCCTTTGCTTCCTAGTTTCATCCTTTTTTTCTGTTTTTGTTATTTTTTTTATCCATCTACTTTTATCTTGCCTTTTTATTCACTGTGGAAAGACTTTTGTATCATATGTGTTTTATTCTTGCTGTTGACTTTGTCTTGTTTAAATTTTTAGTATTGCTTAACTTTAGTATTTTAGTCTGATATTGTACAGCACTTTGGTCAGTTCTTACTGTTTAAATGTGCTACATAGATTAAACTTACTACTTACTTACTTTACATACCTGTACACAAGACAAACAAGATGTGAACAAGCAGTAGAAGGCTACAAGGCCAAACACATAGGCTAATAGCAGCAAACAAAGACCCCTGCATTTCAGTGCCCATCATTTGCCTTTACATTAGCCCTAATTGCAGCCCAATGGAGATCAGGACAGGCCATTTTTAACATCCTAATTCCTTTATGTCCTTCCTATGCTCCCCTCTCTCTCTCTCTCTCTCTCTCTCTCTCTCTCTCTCTCTCTCTCTCTCTCTCTCTCTCTCTCTCTCTCTCTCTCTCTCTCTCTCTCTCTCTCTCTCTCTCTCTCTCTCTCTCTCTCTCTCTATCTCACACACACACACACACAGGTGTTCTGCTCGTGGGCGTGTAATTAATTTTGCATGTCAGCGTGACTAAGTGTGCCTGCCTGCCTGACAGGGGTGTGGCTTCAGACACCGTGTAGAGGAGACTGAGGAGCAGAAATGCTCTGAACTGCATGAAGCTACTAGCCTGACCAGACACTTCCTTTAGCCTTAGAGCCAAATAGGCACGTGAAAGCTCCCGCACACTATTCACATTTGGAGTGTTAACTTGAACTTGAAACTCTCATATCACATTATTATATATTATAGAAACACTCCAAATTGACACACAACAAGCACATAAATATAAATATGGACAGACATGGGCACAGAGACATTAACAGTAAACAGTGCCAGTAGTAATTGGACAATAGACAATGATGGTCAGGTGAGCACATACTAGTGTCATTCATAGTATTTTGGAAGCATACTATTAGACTGAATTAAGTTCAATATTTACATGCACTGTTTGTATGTATCTCATTTTATTATTTAACTATGATAATAATGAGTTGGTAGAAACTAATTTACATTATTTGTTTGAAGAAAGCAAGTATGGACATGCTGTGGACCTCAGAATGTATTACTCCACAACTTGTCAACACTGACATTCTGTGAAGGATTTCACATTAGACACATATAGAAGGCAGAACAATAGGGAGTGAAAGTTCGGTAGGCTAGGTATTTAAACGTGCAGGCCCACTGACAGCTTTGACTGCTGGGCCCGGGACAAAATCATCCAAATGGGCCCCTCATCCAATACATATAATGTAATGAGAACCAAATTCTGGGCCCCACCTCAACCTGGGCCCTGGAAAACAGACCGGTTTGTCCCCCCTTGATGGTGGGCCCGGAAGCGTGTAATGTGGGCATGGCCACTGACAGCTTTGCCTGGGCCCAGGACAAAGTCATCCAAAAGGGCCCCTCATCCAATACATACAATGTAATGAGGACCCAATTCTGGGCCCCCTCTCTCCCTGGGCCCGGGACAACTGTCCCCTTTGCCCCCCCCCCTCCTGTCAGCTTCCCTGAATGTGGGCTCAAAATAGGACCTGTCTGGACAGCAGCTGGTCTCTCGTGTGATGGGTACCACCCTAACACTGGAAACACTGACCCCACGACCTCACCCTGCATTGGCTAAGTCGAATGTGGTCCCATTCGCCCGCAAACACAGGGGCGCGCAGGCACGTGCGCACACACACACAAACACACACACACACACACACACACTGGGGAAAAAGACCCTCAGTCTTGACCCTCACTTTGACTGGCAAACAGAGAGAGAGAGAGAGAGTGAGAGAGAGAGAGAGAGAGAGAGAGAGAGAGAGACGCACGCGCACGCAA
Source organism: Engraulis encrasicolus (assembly GCF_034702125.1). Classification (NCBI taxonomy): domain Eukaryota; kingdom Metazoa; phylum Chordata; class Actinopteri; order Clupeiformes; family Engraulidae; genus Engraulis; species Engraulis encrasicolus. The sequence goes on from NC_085862.1 coordinate 6,719,891, forward strand.
ACACACACACAGGCCCACCGATAGGGGGGACAAAGGGGTATGTTGTCCCGGGCCCAGGGAGATGGGGGCTCAGAATTGGGTCCCTATTGCGTATTGGATTGGGGGCCCTTTCAGATGACTTTGTCCTGGGCCCAGCAAAAGCTGTCAGCGGCCCTGTACACACACACACACACACACACACACACACACACACACACACACACACACCTGACCTGGCCCCTGCTTTGACTGACACCACCTCCTGGTGTGCCATTTGCCCCATTCCAGCCATACAGTGTCATGTGTATTCATTAGCGACAGACAACTCACTTACCGTGACATATAGGCTACCACCCCTATATGCCATTGGGACCAAAATGGAACAGGAGCACTGCATAGACACACACACACACACACACACACACACACACACACACACACACACACACACACACACACACACACACACACACACACACACACACATACATGCGTACACACGCGCGCACGCACACACACATGCACGCACGCACACACACGCTACACACACACGCACGCATGCATGCATGCATACACACACACACACACGGTGCATTGCTGAATTATGACAGGCTGAGGGCATTGTGGGTCACAAACCTGTGGCAATAAGCATAGTGCTCCTCTGCTTTCTTATAATAACTCCTGTCACTTTGACACTCGTCACTTTGACAATCTCCAATCCCTTGTCTCCTTTTCCCATCTGTGCAACCCTAATGGCTGGCAGGGTTGCCAGATGAGATGGATGATTTCCAGCCAAAATGAAATGTTCAAAACCCACCTGGAAGCACAAATCCCACCCAAATTGAACTAAATTCTATTGATTTCTTTGGCCAAAAATGTACAGATAAACCCGCCCAACTGCCCCTTTTACCCATTTTTACCCGCAGACGGCCATCCTTAACAGCCCAATTGGGCGGAAAACCACCCAATCTGTGCAAGACTAATGACTGGCCTTCCTCCAATTTCTCATATATCACTTACCACCAGGGAAGCCAACAGGGTGGGACAAAGGGGTCAGTTGTCTCAGGCACAGGAAGATATGGGGTCCAAAAGCGGGTTTTCATTCCATGGTATGCATTGGATGGGTTGGGGGTCCATTCAGATTAAAATGGATTAAATAAACGGGATTACCTGAGCCTGGCAAAAGCTGCTAGCGGCCGTGCTCACCTTATATCTATATTGGTAGCCTTATGTTTATGTCCCAATCCTCATTGCCATACCATGACTACACCCTATACTTCCTGCTCTATGTCTTTTCCTCCATTACAATGCGTTGGTGTGCTTTGTGATATTCATACAATACAATATACTATACAACACAATACAACATGTATTTAAATAGCGTAGCGCAGATCAGATCATAGGTGATCTGCCCTCCGTTGGTTGCTGTCGTATGTATCAAAGAAAATGCTCACTCGAGTATAACAGCAAAATGAACAATGTGCAAATGCCTTTACTGAGTGAGAAGAAGGAGTCTCACACGGACGGGAGCTGGATGTAATTCGGGGAAACTGTATTACTGTAAAAAGACGAAAAAAAAGAAAAAGCCAAAGACAAAGTGGGTAATAATCATTTTGGGACTCCACGCCCCACATCATTCCCGATTTGAAAAAAACAAACAAACAAAAAAAAAAACTTTATTTAACCAAGGAATAAAATCACATTGAGAATAGAATTCTCTTTTTCAAGTGAGCCCTGGCCAAGGCGGCAGCACACATTACATTGTTACAGAAAGGACACAGACAGAACATATTAAAATGGATGTAGGGATACAATTATGCAATAAAAATAATAAACATAAAACAAGATTAGAAGGAGATTACATGCAAATGCATTTACTGTACGTACATGGGGCATGTTAGGGCATGTTGCGGTTGTCTTTGGTCTAAATATTGGTCTCATCTTCGTACGTGACGTGACGTGAGCAGTCCGTGAGCCTCCACAGCTTGTGCAATGGTCCCTGACGCAGGAGAGATCCAGTGTGTTTGTGTACATAATATCAGCAGGGTTTAGCTGCCTGGGTCACCACACGCAGGGTTCTGTTGTGTTGGCCTGGGGAGCACGTACTGTGCAGCACTTCCAAGTGTACCAAGTTTACAAAAACAAAAAACAGTAACTACTGTATGCAGACACACAACCTGAAGAAATATGTCTCCAATTTGATCAGGCTGCATTATGATTTACACATACAGTAATGGTGGTGACTAACAGATCTCACTTCACCCACATTCATTAAAATTTACATGGAACCTTATTGACAATATACTGTATAATAGACTACTGTATACTTTACTGTAAATATGCAAAGAAATACATTCTATTTTCAACAAAATGAAAAGTTGAGTCATGAACTCTGCAAAAGTTCTGAACACATGGCAGGATTTTGTTTTTCCTGTTACTTTGGGTAAAATGATATATTTTATGGTTATGGTGGCAATGCTACCTGCGCTGCTGAACCAAAACATCAGCAAATAGCACATAGAAGTGCTTATTATCAAAATAACTGTCAACAGAGGTTTCCTTCAAACTCCACCGGGAAGGCTAGGGGGCAGCATTGGGCAGCTTTACCGCCTCAGGGAGCTTCCACCTCATGCCAGGACTGAAGTCTGCATGTCTTATTCTGGTAGGGGTTGACACACTGACCATGGGTTCTTGTTTTTGTAAGCCAAAAGGCTTCACTGTGTCAGTATCACTATGCCCTGAAGAAGGCTCAACTGTCGCTACGCGTGGGCAATATCCTTAATGGACATGTCATAATAATATAGACATTTTTAACTATACTTTTTGGAGTGCCTTGATGAAGAAAAGTTGTTTCTCTTTTCAAGCAACTTTTTTGACATTGAACCTTGAACCAAAGAGCAGCCACAAGAATACTTTTTTCATCTTTCTAAAGGGACTGAGCACGCCTCTGACTTCCAAACATTGTTTTTTTTTGCTTTTCGGCCTTTATTATTACAGGACAGTGTGAGAGTAGACAGGAAATGATTGGGAGAGAGAGATGGGGCAGTGCCGGGTAATGACCACAGACGGATTCAAACCGGGGTACCCTTGGGCAATGTAAGCCCAAATGCGGGGGGCCCAGCGCGCTGCGCCACAGCGCCCCTACAATGGGTTCAAATATGTGGACTCCCGCCCTACCTTGCTGCTTGCTCACTTGCCTGCTTGTGGCCTCGTGATGACGTCACTGACAACAGAAATGTAAATTCAATATCTTGCAAAAGTGCAATTCTAATGTCATTTTCTCATTTGCAATAGGGATGATGAGTGAAGAATAGCCCCCCAAAAGTTGTTGTGGCTAGGCAAACAGGTACCACTATGTCAAATTTGCAGTGACTACAACATCCAACCTAATACCAAGGCTTTGAATACATTTTTCACAGTTTAACAGTTTTTTTCAATTGCTAACAAGCGCTTACCCATACTTTGGATACATTTTCTAAACTAGACTACCACCTACCAAGCACAATTGGCCAAACAGTTAATTTTCTTCTCAAAAGCACACTCTGTTAAATATTCACAAAGAAATGCATTCATTGACAGCTAATTGTGTGAAAAAGGCATGTAATGTGTCAACTGTATGGCAATGGAAAGCCCTTGGTGTTCTAACTGTATTAAGAGTTTTGCAAATGTCTCTGAGGTTTGGACAAAAGCTTTTCAGCAATTGAAAAAACCTGTAATATTGGCATAGTTACCGCCCTTCACCCTTGTCAGCATACAGTAGCCACAAAATGAAACCATTAACTGAGTAGTAGTGTCTGTATTTTTCCTATCACTGACAGCGAGGATATTGTTGCGCTCTAGATGTTTAGAGAAATAGACAGGTGTGTGGACCCATAAGGAACAACTCAGAGGTGAGAGCAGTTTTGCACACAGAATAAGACACTAAGGTCAAGCACAAGGAGTTTCAAATCAAGATGCAAACCACATGGTAGGCCTAAGTATAAGCGACCTGATGAACGGTTTGATTTTAAATGTCTTTGTGTCTTTGTATGTGTGTGTGTGTGTGTGTGTGTGTGTGTGTGTGTGTGTGTGTGTGTGTGTGTGTATGTGTGTGCGTGTGCGTGTGCGTGTGCTTGTATGTGTGTGTGAATGTCTGAAGTTTGAGATAGTGTGAACAATGACAAGTTCTTGCTGACTGTCTGAACATGTAGATGTTGCGTCAAGTCGAATAGCCTAGTCACTCACCTGCAACCCCAGCAACCTCCTTCACATCCGTTACCACTACTACACACTCCAATGGCATCACAGCAAAGATCACCAGGAAACCACCAAACCACCTTCACTCAGTGTGTGTGTGTGTGTGTGTGTGTGTGTGTGTGTGTGTGTGTGTGTGTGTGTGTGTGTGTGTGTGTGTGTGTGTGTGTGTGTGTGTGTGTGTGTGTGTGTGTGTGTGTGTGTGTGTGTGCATGGGCGTGTGTGTGATGTTACGGTATGTGTTTCATGTGCATGCTGCACGTGTGGGAGGCCACACGTTGGGTATCTTGGGTAATCATCTCTTCATAGTTGTTTTCAAGAAAAACCACGAGGCAGAAAGAGGAAACGTTGACATGTTCAGAGATGAGAGGATGAAGTGCAAAAGCGTGCCAAGTGCCAACTGATGAGAAGAGCGACGGAAGAGTACACAGAGAAAGACAAAATGAGGCCTTGGCCATGGCAGTTAAGGCGCTGTGAAAGAGGTTGGATATATAATAAGAGGAATTGAAAAACGCCCACTCAATGCGAAAGCGTATGCTCAAAAATTGGTTTCCTAAGGGGGCGTTGTCCCTCCTTCTTCTTCTCTTTTCGTGGTGTTTGCACAAGACGTGCGCTACCGCCATCTACAGCGCTAAGGAGACTCCCTTTATTCTCTACCTCAATACTCCAAAGGTCTCCTAATCGAAGGTCTCCTAAAGGGGCGTTCACCCGACGTAAAGTGGATACCGGAAAAGAACCCACCTGCTTTATCTCACTCTCATATACGATTCTCTGGCGCTGTACTGTTACGGCCAGGGCTGAACTGGGGAAGAAATAGGGGCCGGGCACTTTTGGCTTAAAGGGGCCCCTCATAATTAGCGAGGCAGAACTGACTCACTGGTGGGCCCTGCACTCTCGTGGGCCCCTTTTTCCAGAAATGTTAAAAAAAAAAAAAAAAAAACAGATTTTTTTTTACATTTCTGAAAATAGGGGCCCTCGAGGGTGCAGGACCCACCGGGAAATGCCCAGTATGAGAGATGGCCAGTCCAGCCCTGGTTACGCCGGGGATATGGGTTCGCCCATCTTCGTACAGGTGCTCATCATCACTAATTGACCTAATGAAGCATCCAAGGCTCCAGCACTGCCCATACACTAGCATGCTTTTCTTTT
>NC_085862.1:6730251-6762751 GCF_034702125.1 Engraulis encrasicolus
CCTTCTCGGTTGTGCATTTTAAAATCAGAGGGTAAAACAGGCTTGTATTTAGGATCTTTAATTTGATCTTCAAAGCTAAAACCACAATACTCCTGCTTGCTAACAGTCTCTCCTCTTGCAACTGAAAGGGAGGAGCTTTAAAAGGCAGGTGAGGGGTGTGACAATCAGTCTCAAACAATCAATCAATATAGCTACCAATTCAGCTACTTCTGCAACCAATTACCCACTCCCAATCCCAATCTTCACAGTCTCCTTTATAAAACTCATCTTATTTTTGCCTTGGCATGTTATATTATTATTTATCTACACATTGACTTCTCCATGTGTCTGCATTTACAGATGAATGCCTTGCCATCTCTGGCTAAGAGAGACCACTCACGGTCCTGCCCGTGGCCGGACGGTAGGGCACTGGGTTACTAGGACGACCCTGGGTCATTTTCTGGGTCATCCTTCCCCATCTCTCTCTCCCCACTCATTTACTCTCTCTCCTCCACTATCCTGTCAGGAATAAAGACAAAAAAGCCCAAAACATGTTTTATTTTTTTTAAAGAGACAGACCACTCATTCCTGAAAGAGGAACTTCGTATTTGCTGTGAATCTGCTGCAATAAGTGTACATTGACTGTTACAACATGCTGAAACGCTGGAGTAGTAACCTACTGTTGTCAAGTATTTAATTTCCTTTACGGTAGTTCGACCACAGATGGTGAAAAGGCCTGAGAGAGATCTGCCCTGCAAAGGCAAAGTGCAGTAACTACGGCAACATTGAAACTGAGAAAAATGCCCTCAAAGTCTTGGTATTATTGGATATTGTCAGTGGCGTGACGCAAGTACTTCAGCCCCCCAGCAAGCTACCAAGAATGGACCCCCGAATGAAAAAAGAGGGCCTTATATCATGTGGAGGGAGGGCCTAATATCATATGGAGGGGGCCCGTTTCTTTAAGTCAAGGGCCCATGTGGGGCCCCCTGCCTCGTATGGGCCCCCCTGCCTCGCGGGCCTGTGGGGGTATACCTTACGCCCCTGTTGTAGTTACAGCCAATTTTGACAAAGCAATATCTCTAAAACGGGACACATTTGGACCATAGGGCTTGTCGATAGATAAAGGAGGTGTAATGAAGACAATTTTCAGCCTAACCCCAAGTTGGACAAAATGTTACTGCACTTTGCCTTTGTAGGGCAGAGATCTTTAGTTCTACCAACGTGTGTCTCACAGCTACAGTGTCTGCTCACAGTACCAACGTGTGTCTCACAGCTACAGTGTCTCCTCACAGTACCAACGTGTGTCTCACAGCTACAGTGTCTCCTCACAGTACCAACGTGTGTCTCACAGCTACAGTGTCTCCTCACAGTACCAACATGTGTCTCACAGCTACAGTGTCTCCTCACAGTACCAACATGTGTCTCACAGCTACAGTGTCTCCTCACAGTACCAACGTGTGTCTCACAGCTACAGTGTCTCCTCACAGTACCAACGTGTGTCTCACAGCTACAGTGTCTCCTCACAGTACCAACGTGTGTCTCACAGCTACAGTGTCTCCTCACAGTACCAACGTGTGTCTCACAGCTACAGTGTCTCCTCACAGTACCAACGTGTGTCTCACAGCTACAGTGTCTCCTCACAGTACCAACGTGTGTCTCACAGCTACAGTGTCTCCTCACAGTACCAACATGTGTCTCACAGCTACAGTGTCTCCTCACAGTACCAACGTGTGTCTCACAGCTACAGTGTCTCCTCACAGTACCAACGTGTGTCTCACAGCTACAGTGTCTCCTCACAGTACCAACGTGTGTCTCACAGCTACAGTGTCTCCTCACAGTACCAACGTGTGTCTCACAGCTACAGTGTCTCCTCACAGTACCAACGTGTGTCTCACAGCTACAGTGTCTCCTCACAGTACCAACGTGTGTCTCACAGCTACAGTGTCTCCTCACAGTACCAACGTGTGTCTCACAGCTACAGTGTCTCCTCACAGTACCAACATGTGTCTCACAGCTACAGTGTCTCCTCACAGTACCAACGTGTGTCTCACAGCTACAGTGTCTCCTCACAGTACCAACGTGTGTCTCACAGCTACAGTGTCTCCTCACAGTACCAACATGTGTCTCACAGCTACAGTGTCTCCTCACAGTACCAACGTGTGTCTCACAGCTACAGTGTCTCCTCACAGTACCAACATGTGTCTCACAGCTACAGTGTCTCCTCACAGTACCAACATGTGTCTCACAGCTACAGTGTCTGCTCACAGTACCAACATTCAAACTGAGAAAAAATGCCCTCAAAACCTATTAGGTTGGATATTGTCACTGGCGTGACGCAAGTACTTCAGCCCCCCCCTCAGCAAGCTACAAAGACTGGGCCCCCGAATAAAAAAAGAGGGCCTAATATCATATGGAGGGAGGGCCTAATATCATATGGAGGGGGCCCGTTTCTTTAAGTCAAGGGCCCATGTGGGGCCCCCTGCCTCGTATGGGCCCCCCTGCCTCGCGGGCCTGTGGGGGTATACCTTACGCCCCTGTTGTAGTTACAGCCAATTTTGACAAAGCAATATCTCTAAAACGGGACACATTTGGACCATAGGGCTTGTCGATAGATAAAGTAGGTGTAATGAAGACCATTTTCAGCCTAACCCCAAGTTGGACAAAATGTTATTGCACTTTGCCTTTGTAGGGCAGAGATCTTTGGTTCTACCAACATGTGTCTCACAGCTACAGTGTCTCCTCACAGTACCAACATGTGTCTCACAGCTACAGTGTCTCCTCACAGTACCAACGTGTGTCTCACAGCTACAGTGTCTCCTCACAGTACCAACGTGTGTCTCACAGGTACAGTGTCTCCTCACAGTACCAACGTGTGTCTCACAGCTATGTACTGTAGATACAAAACCAAGGGGTGTCTCAGAAGATAAAAATATAACCTCTTCCTGTGTATCTCTGAAAAAGGCCTCTCAGATATCACACACACACACACATGTACGCACGCACGCACCGCACGCACACATACACACACACACACACATGCACAAGCACACACACAGACACATACACACACACACGCACACACACACGTGTACACACACGCACACGCACACACACACACACACACGAAGGAGAGTTTCCTCCAGCACAGATAACTAGGACGAAGTGTCAACAAGACATGCTCGTGTCATTTTTTCCCCTTATGACACAAATGCCTATTATAAATATTTTGTGGCCAGAATAGCAACGACCAAAGGGTATTGTGTAGACTATCTTTGTGGTATCATAACTTCTGTATGTAATGTTGTGGTAATTCTATTTTTAAGAGTCTACATGGGCTCCAACCAAACTAAAACATTTTCTGTTAGCAACGCCTTAACATTGTTTTGTGCAGGTAAACATTGCCTACTTTAAAAGAAAACTTGTAACAATTGTATATTACGGTATTGACTTTTACACTACACTCTGACATTTCTCAACAATAGGCATCTGGGCTGTTTATGTCTACTGCATGAGGCATTTTGGTTAGCTGTTGCAAAGACAAAGTCTATTTTTACACCAAACGACCTTTGACTTGGAGCAAAGGTCGGCTGCTGCTTCTTTTAGCGGGAGGTGAGGCGGAGAGGAGGTGCCATGTAGCAAATTCTTCACCCGCAAAATAACTGACTGAGCAGAACGGACTTACTTTAAAACAACCGCCTGAGCATAAATGACTGACTTTAAAACTGGAAATGCACTTGGAGAGTGCAGAACTCCACCAAGGAAGCTGTTTGATAGAACATCTGACTATGTTACACCCTTGTTTTGTTTTTGAGGAGTTAGAAACTGCCATGTCAAAATTCGTCCTATCCCATAACGATGAACAATCTTTTAAAAAAATTCCTGGATCCGACATGGTCCTTTTGTCACTTCCAACAACTTCAAAAATGTTATCAAAATCCTTGCATAACTTTCCGGATTATCCTACTGACAGACCGACAAACAAACAGGCAAACCAATGCGACCGAAAAACATAACGTCCTTGGAGGAGTAAACAGATGACTAAACACAGACCAACTAATATGAAGGGAATACAGTACAGGCCATCCATCCAAATCAGACTTTTCTCACAAAACGTGGGCATCTACAAACTGTACATTACTATATTTATTTGGAATTATCACAAAAAACAAACCAACAACATCCCCATTAGGTTACAAGGTCACAGTGGTGTAGTCTACTTTTGTGTGGTGGGTATACTGTATATTTGAGCATTTTTTGAGGTGGGTATACTGTATGTATTTGTGCTATTCTAAATAATGGATCGATCAATTTTAAGTGGGTATACTAAAACCCCTGAAATTTTGAAATGGGTATACTGCGTATACCTGCGTTCTACGTAGACTACACCACTGAAGGTCATGTTTATTAAGCACTACATAACATTACTGGGTTAAGGTCACTAGGCCTCCATGTTGGAATCCCTCCCTATCCACCCAAACAGATGTCCACAAGGTCATCCTTCAGGACACCACAACATAGGCATACTACTAGGCCATTGCAGTGTGTGTGTGTGTGTGTGTGTGTGTGTTTGTGCATGTTTGTGTGTGACATACTGTGTGTGCGTGCGCACACGTACGTGTTTGTATGTCTGTGCGTGCGTGCGTGCATGTGTGTGCATGTGTGTGTGTGTGTGCATGCATGCATGTGTGTGTGTGGATGCGTGGGCGGCCTAGCTAGACTGCGGCGGCTGTGTGTGAGATTACTCCTCTCCCACTAACTGGCCTTATCTCCTGGTGACCAGAGGATCAAACTGGCCTTACCCCACCCCGCCCCGCCGGCCAATGGCAAGCCTGCGATATCGATAGGGTTATCCCACCCCGCCCCGCCGGCCAATGGCAAGCCTGCGATATCGATAGGGGCTTGTCCACCGGTGGGGGGGTGGGGTGGGGGTGTTAGGTGGGTGGATGACCATGCATGTTCACCCCCATGGCTGAGTGACTGGCTGTGAGAAAAACTGCTGGTGCAGCAAATGGCCGTTTAATCCTGGATGCAGTTTGGTCAGCATTGCAGCACAGAAGTTACTCTACAGCTCTAATAGGTAGCATATACTAGTACATACTATAGGACTTACTTCTTAATATACACACCTGTACACAGACTATAAGTTTGTACTGCCACATTAGATCATAATAATAATAATAATAACTTGGTTTTATATAGCGCCTTTCAAGTAACCCATGGTCGCTTTACAAAAGGAGAATGGGCAGGGGAATAAAGAGAGAGGAGAGGAGGGGGGTAGAGGTGGGGTTGGGGGCAGGGTGGTTAAGGACCATAGGCCTCAGTGAATAAGTGTGATTTTAGGTGCTTCTTGAACGTAGCCAGTGTGGGGGCTTGGCAGATATGGAGAGGTAGACTGTTCCAAAGGGTAGGGGCAGCATTCTAATCTAATCTAATCTAATCTAATCTAATCTGATCCATTCTATTCTATTCTATTCTATTCTATTCTATTCTATTCTATTCTATTCTATTCTATTCTATTCTGTTCTATTCTGTTCTATTCTATTCTATTCTATACTGACAAAATATCAGAAGCCTACCCAGCATCTCTGCAGTAAAGCTTTGTGAAAGCGCAGCTCTTGCTGTGATGAAGTCCCCAATGCATCTAAAAAAGGATCAGACAGTGTGTGCCAGAGGCCTGGGCCTGTCTTCCTCCTCTCTACTCTGACGCTATCCTGTTTGGATGGGGAAACCCTTCCCTTTGTGTACCTGAGCCAGCATGCGTTTGCACCCCACCCTGTCATTACAGTACGGGGCACTCCCGTAGCCTGTAGCCAATCCCAAAATAATGACCCTGTCTATGTTTGACATGTGTTTACTAGGGGGTTTTACCAGAGATTCTCTAAGTATAGAGATATGGCAACATAATAGGTTTCCTATGGGCACCTAACATGACCAGGTTCCGGTCTGCCTAAAGGGGCGTGTCATAATGCTCCTAGCATTGAATAGAACAGTCCTCAGGTCTGCCTAGGTCTGCCTAAAGGGGGATTTCCCCCCCAATAATAGAACCCGGAAACAATGGGCCAATGGAACCTCTCTCTCTCTACTCTCTCTGGTTTTACCCCTGTCTCCCCAGAGCCACAGTAGTTTGTTTCTGATTGCAGCATGGTTGTAACATGGTATTTACATAAGTAGGCTTTGTGCTTTCACTTAGGATACAGTTTGGTGGTTAAGCCAAGATTTTGCCTATTTTTGTAGTTTGTCAACAATAGAATAGAATAGAATAGAATAGAATAGAATAGCATGGCGTAGAATGGAATGGAATAGAACAGAATAGAATAGAATAACATGGAATAGAATGAGTTGTTATTAGTAATAGTATTATATTGGCTTAATATTTGTCCATATACAGTCCCAAGAAAAAGTTTGTACACCCTTTGAAATTTCTTACATTTCTGTCAAAATTGGTCATAAAGCATGATCTGATCTTCCCGGAAATCACAAGAAGGAACAACCAGAGTCTGCTTTAACTAATTCAACCCAAGCATTTACAAGTTTACTTATTTTCATTGGCCATAAGATGTAAACATTCACAGGACAGAAAGGCATAAGTAAGTACACCCTTGCATTCAATAGGTTTTAACCCTAAGTTTGTCGCAATAACCTCAACCAGATGTTTCCTGTAGTTGCAGATCAGATTAACAAAACAATCTGGATGTATCTTGACTCCCTCTTCTTTAGAAAACTGCCCTTCTGCAGCAAGGTTTCTGGGATATCTGGAGTGAATAGCTTTCTTGACTTCATGCCATATCATCTCAAATGTTTTTTGTCAGAGCTTTGACTGGGCTATTCCAGAATGTGTATTTCATTGTTATGAAGCAATTCAAAAGTCAATTGCCTCTAAAATATGGGTTGTTGTCCCATTTCAGCACCCATCCTCTTGTGTGCCTCAACTGTGTGACAGACTACCTCACATTTTTTCTGTAAAATATCTCAATGAACTTCTGAGTTCATTGTTCCACTAATAATAGCAAACTGACAAGGGCCTGAGGCACCAAGGTAGCCGCATATAATGATTCTCCCGCCACCATACTCAAAGGTGGAGATGATGTTTTGGTGAAGGTGTGGTTCTCCAGTTCTCCTCCAAACATGATACTATGTGTTCCCCTGAAAAATTCAACTTTGGTTTCAACGTTGGTCTACAGAATATTTTGCAGTAATTTTATGAAGCATATAAATGCTTTTTCGCAAACCTCAAAGGTGCAGCAATATTTTTTTGGACAGAAACCCCATTAATTTTAGATTGGCAGAATGAACCCCATTTTTAGTTATTCTTGGTTACATCTCCACTTCTGAGTATGGTGGCGGGAGCATCATTATATGCGGCTACCTTGCTGCCTCAGGCCTTTGAAAGTTTGCTATTATCAGTGGAGCAATGAACTCAAGTTTATTGTGATATTTTACAGAAAAAACGTGAGGAAGTCTGTCACACAGTTGAAGCACATAAGAGGATAGGTGCTGAAATGTGACAACAACCCATACTTTAGAAGCAAATCTAAATTAGAATGCCTTCATAACAATGAAATACACATTCTGGAATAGTCCAGTCAAAGCCCTGACTAAAAATAATTGAGATTATATGGCATGAAGTCAATAAAGCTATGCACTCCAGACATCCCAGAAACCTTGCTGACGAGAGGCAGTTCTCTAAAGAAGAGGGAGACAAGATACATCCAGATATTTTTGTTAATCTGATCTGCAATTACAGGACAAGTCTGGTTGAGGATATTGCAACTAACTGAGGGTTAAAACCTATTTAATGCAAGGGTGTACTTACTTATGCCTTGCTGTCCTGTGAATGTTATAGCCTTATGGCCAATAAAAATATGATAACATGTAAATGTTTGTGTGGAATTAGTTAAAGCAGACTCTGATTGTTCCTTCTTGAGATTTCCGGGAAGATCAGACCATGTTTTATGATAAATTTTGACAGAAATGTAAGAAATTTCAAAGGGTGTACAAACTTTTTCTTGGGACTGTATACTGACTAGGTCTATGTACATTATGAACTGTGCATGATGTGCAATGAGATTAAAGGCACCCCATTCACCAACACAGTTTGTTTACAAGTCTATTTACAACACCAAAGGGAAAGTAAACACTGCTATGTATAGTGCAGACTTCCCTTGCCTTGGGGCAGCATAGAAACTGGTCTGCTACAGACACAGGAGTCAAGTTCAGTTCAAACAAGCGGCAAAAAATGTAGTGTTAATTCAACACTTAGAGAGTACTGGGACCAAATATACTGGAACTCTGGAAGATGACACAAAAGTGCTTAGAGTGCTCAACAGACTGTGCAAACAAAGTAACTCTAGTCTAGGTGCTGGTCTGTACTATGCCCTGATGAAGGCCAATATGGCCACAAACTCATAGAACCATGTGTTTTAAAACAGATTTGCCATGGTATATTAAAGGCTTTTTTGTTCACTTTAGTTTAGTTCAAACAAGGACCATGCACCAGAGTCATTGTTTACAAATGTAAAAAGATGGATTGTGCCGGGCCGGATTTTTCTCAAATCTCAGGGTACCTCTGCTCTTTTCTCCCTTTTTTGGACTTAATACACTCTGGAAGTTGTTAGATCGACTCACTAAGTATTGAAATAACACTGTATGGTTTACTGTGCACCGATGTACACGTAACACCAGCAGCAGCAGCAGCAGCAGCAGCACCAGCAGCAGCAGCACATTCATTAACTAGCAGCCAGATTTGCAATACATTTACACAAGTTATGTTTTCATGGGACCTTGTGAAGGGGGGTGGGTGTTCTTTTGTTAAAGTGCCAAAAGTGCAGGGGGGGAATCCTGGTTTGTCTTCCCCCCTCATCCCCCACCACCATATCTGCGACTGAACATTCCACCTGCACTACTATATTTGTGACTGAACTTTCAACCTGCACTAACTCAAAACATGCGCACACACACACACACACACACACACACACACACACACACACACACACACACACACACACACACACACACACACACACACACACACACACACACACACACACACACACGAACACACACACACACACACACACACACACACACACACACACACACACACACTGCTGCTGGTGTACTTGATAGACCTTTTTAATATTTATTCTTCTTCAAAATGCTACTATTACTATGTCAGAACGCTATAAAGGACTTTTTAGGAAAAGCACAAAAGCACAACAATTACCTCTTAATGTATGTTCTCTACAAGACTTCTGTTGTGCAGTCTTGCACTTTAAATGTCTGTATGAGCACTGTCTATGTCCATACTGTCTTAAGTCCATGTATAAGTACTGTCTATGTCTATACTGTCTATGTCCTTACCTAGATTAGTCTATGTCTGTATGGGAAAGCAAGAAATGTAATTTCAAATTCTTTGTATGACCAGTGCATGTAAAGAAATTGACAATAAACCCTACTTGACTTGACTTGAGTATCGCCCTTTGATGACTGACCCTGAAGTGGACCCTTGAATGAAAAAGATGGCCCATCCCTGCTGTACTGTTTACTGTGCAGAGTGATGTAGCATTATCATCATCATCATCATCATCATCATCATCATCAGCAGCAGCAGCAGCAGCAGCAGCAGCAGCAGCAGCAGCAGCGACAACACCAGGGCCGCTGAGATCTTTCTCTGGGCCCAGGACAAAGTCATCTGAAAGGACCCCTCTCACGCAACGCACACAATAGAGACCCAATTATGTGCCCGGGACAACATACCCCTTTGTTGGCAGGCCTGAGTAGCACATCCATCAACTAGCAGCAGCAGCAGCAGCCCCAGGGCCGCTGAGATCTTTCTCTGGGCCCAGGACAAAGTCATTTGAAAGGACCCCCTCACGCAATACATACAATAAAATAGGGACCCCAATTCTGGGCCCCCTATCTCTCTGGGCCCGGGACAACATACCCCTTTGTCCCCCCCTGGCTGTCGGCAGGCCTGAGTGAGTAGCACATCCATCAAGTAGCAGCAGAGCTAATGAGCATCACACACCACGCCCACAGAAAGAGGCTTCTTCACGACACCGCACACACACGCGAGCAGAGCAGAGGAGAGCAGAGCAGAGCAGAGCAGAGCGCTCTTCCCCTTTTTACGCTCCAGTCTGCCCTCATTTAAAAAACGCCTCACATCTTTCACATCTTGCATTTTCATTTCCCTGTGGGGTTGGAGCAGCAGCAAACCAAAACCAACCCAGGCAGGCTGCATGGGCCCTGCACTGCACTGTACTGCACTGCACTGGCTGTAGCGCATCTTTCACATCTTGCATTTTCATTTCCCTGTGGGGTTGGAGCAGCAGCAAACCAAAACCAACCCAGGCTGCATGGGCCCTGCGCTGCACTGCACTGCACTGCACTGGCTGTAGCGCATCTGCTCTAGTCTGAACTGGCTGAAACCTGCCTGCTGTACTCTCCTCTGCTCTCCTCTCCCTGCTGCTCTCTCCCTGTGCTGTGCGCGGCGTGTGTGCAATGAGAGAGAGAGAGAGAGAGAGAGAGAGAGAGAGGGGGAGAGAGAGAAAGAACAAAAGAAAGAACGAGACAGAGAGAGAGGGAGAGAGAAAGAACAAAAGAAAGAAAGAAAGAAAGAAAGAAAGAAAGAAAGAAAGAAAGAAAGAAAGAAAGAAAGAAAGAGAGAGAAAGAAAGAAAGAAAAAAGAAAGAAGAAAGAGAGAGAAGAGAAAAGAAAGAAAGAAAGAAAGAAAGAAAGAAAGAGAGAGCGAGAGACAGAGGGAGAAAGAAAGAGAAAGAGAGAGCGAGAGAGAGAGAAGGTAAGAAAGAAAGAAAGAAAGAAAGAAAGAAAGAAAGAAAGAAAGAAAGAAAGAAAGAAAGAAAGAAAGAAAGAAAGAAAGAAAGAAAGAAAGAAAGAAAGAAAGAAAGAGAAAGAGAGAGAAAGAACAAAAGAAAGAGAGAGAGAGAGAGAGAGAGAGAGAGAGAGAAAGAGAGAGAGAGAGAGAGAGAGAGAGAGAAGCAGTGAAGTGCCAAGAAATCTCCTGGTGTACTGCAGGCTCAGCTAACACCACACAGTTGTAGGTGCAGAGTAGAACTCACCTTGTCAGTGTTTATTTGTCTAAAGCTTCTCTCTCTCACACACGCTCTCTCTCTCTTTCTCTTTCTCTTTCTCTCTCTCTCTCTCTCTCTCTCTCTCTCTTTCTCTCTCTCTCTCTCTCTCTCTCACACACACACACACACACATTCTCTCTCTCTCTCTCTTTCTCTCTCTCTCTCTCTCTCTCTCACACACACACACACACACACACATTCTCTCTCTCTCTCTCTCTCTCTCTCTCTCTCTCTCTCTCTCTCTCTCTCTCTCTTTCTCTCTCTCTGTAATGCGGTGAAACAGTGACATGACCTGGGTCTCTGCTGTTCTTTGTGTTCACCCTGTGTGACAAGCAGAGGGGCCCCTGAGCCACAATGCTAGTGCCTAATGCAACACCATAAGTCTCGCTGGCTGTCCATTGCACAACCTCCTCTTCCCTCCTCAGACATCAGTGGTGTAGTCTACGTAGAACGCAGGTATATGCAGTATACCGACTTCAAAATTCCAGGGATTTCAGTATACCCACTTAAAATTGATTGATACATTATTTAGAATAGCACAAATATATACAGCATACCCACCTAAAAACATGCTCAAATATACAGTGAACAGCCTGATCTCCAAAAATTCCGTGCCCCTGGACACGGATGTTAAGGACACGAAATCCGTGTCCAGGAGCACGGATTTTGCCAAAATTCCGTGCTCCTGGACACGGAATTGTTTTCCGTGCTCCTGGACACGGAATTGTTTTCCGTGATGGGCACACGGAAGTGCTTTCTATAGGCTATTAACACAGCACTGTGTTAACTGTGTTAATTAGAAAATACATACCAAATGCTAATCCTAAACAAAATAATGCTATAGCAATTTAAGTTGTGCCCTGACCAAAACATTCCCTAACCTTAACCTGTCATTAAAGACATATTTTTGAGAAATACCTTTTCCAGTTGGTTGCTAGGCTATCAAACTCATATAATGAATGAAAGTAAACTAGCTGTGCCCAGACCAAAACAATCCCTAACCCTAGCCTGTCAGTAAGAAATGTTTTTTTTTTAGACAAAATATTTTGAAATTAGAAAAATCCTGAGAAAACACAAGACTGTGGAAATAGCCTATAGAAAGCACTTCAAACAATTCCGTGTCCAGGAGCACGGAAAACAATTCCGTGTCCAGGAGCACGGAATTTTGGCAAAATCCGTGCTCCTGGACACGGATTTTGTGTCCTTAACATCCGTGTCCAGGAGCACGGAATTTTTGGAGATCATGTTGCAGCGAACCTACAACGAAAAAGTAGACCACACCACTGTCAGACACCCTGACACCTATTCTTGAAACGTCCTTGTTTACAAACATTAGCCCGTTAAGACACGGCGTTATGAATTTGCTGTTACCAGAATGGCACAGACCAAGTCATATTGCATTACCAAAGGCGCTGTGTTATGTCATAGTAGTGTAGTACTATGGTAGTTAACTTTTCAATGAATATCATAGTTTTCCACTGCTGGAATAACGTGTATCACAGGGCTACTTTTGTTGCTGTGTAACTACATAAACTGAAATTGACTGTATGATAGGATGGGTTGCCTTACATAGATACACCTGATGTTTTAGGTTGTGGTTTTTGGATTTGGATGTTTAGTGTTGCCTCCACTTCATTAACTTGTCTACTTCATTAACCATTTCATTCACAGCAGAGCCTATGCTATTATAACCTTGTTGTCGCCAAAATGGTAATGACCATGAGTTAATCTGTTACTTAGATCCTTGGCAATGTCATAGCAATGTCGTTATATATATAAAGGGCTTTTTTGCCTTTATTTTTGAGAGGACATTGGAAGAGAGACAGGAAATGAGTTGGGAGAGGGAGAGAGAGAGAGACGGGGAAGGATCGGCAAATGACCCGGGCCGGAATCGAACCCGGGTCCCCGGCGTAGTGACCCAGTGCCCTATCGTTAGGCCACGGCAGGACCTTCACAATATTGTTATGATGCGGATACTCCAGCACTTTAGTTCTCTCACCTGCCCTTATTTATTTAATGCATTTGATCTACCGGTATTTTACACAGCACTGTTTTTTTATTTCTGTTTTTAATTCTGTCTTTATCTCCTATTGTTATTGTCATTTTATTTTACGTCACATTTTCTTATCCCCTGTTTATTTCATTGTAGTATGTCCAACATCTACTCTCTATGCAGTACGTCTTGAAGAGATGTGTAATGTTGACCACCTGAGTCTCCCCCTGAGGAATAATAAAGTTTACCTTAACCTTGACCTTGACCTAGATAAGCCTTTTCCAGCAGACGATGAATGGGTGATCTGATCTGTATGAAAGGGCTATGTTGAGTTCATCTTCTCCTGAACATTAGGCCCTACAGCAAATCGTCAAAGAATGCGTGCACATCAGTGGCACAGGTGCTGGACCAAATATAAGATAACTGAAAAGAAAATAAGCCATTACATTTTTGGGAGCATCAAACAGTGTTGCGGACCTTTATTTTCTTTTCACTTACAGCAAATCAACACACATTTATTTATTACACATAAACTGAATATTGAGAGGTTAGACTTGCTATCCCAACACAAATATCATTGCCTTCAGCATGTATTACTGCAGTTATGAAATGGGACTACACTTCGCTGATGCTTTTATCCAAAACGACTAACAGTTCAGAGAAAGGCCATTTATTACAGTGTCTGTCAGTGGGGTTAGGTGCTGTGCTCAGGGGCACTCTCCATGATGGGGGATGTACTGTAGAGGGGCACCCAGATTATTCCTACCAGTTTGAGATCGGGACCTGCAAACCACCTTCAAATTAACCTCCCGATTCCCAGGATCAACTTCTTATAAGGCCATGACTGTCCAAGACATGGGCTACAAGCAGTTCTTTAAATGGGCCGGAACACACCAGGGCACAGTACTGGCACTGGCACTTCTCAGTTTCAGCCTCTAACACAGTGTTTCCCATCTAGGCCTACGTGTACCACTAGGGTTCGCAAGCACACATCAGGGGGTACGTGGAGCAATGAAATAATAACAAATACTGTACATGGAGTGTAATCACTTTGGGATAGCAGAATAGATATAGGCTAGAGCATGCATGAGGGGGGTACTCTTATATAACAACATGGCTTAGGGGGTACGCGGGACTAAAAAGGTTAGGAAACACTGCTCTAACATACCGACATACATGTAGGCCTACTGTATATAATACAGCCAGGGCACTAAAATTAATGTTTTCACCACCAGCCAAAATGGTTAGTAGATGTTTATTTTACTAGCCAAGCACACCCCAACTAATGGGTCAAAGTGGTTAGTAATTTGGTATTTTCTATCAGCCAAACTGAAGTTCCACAAGCATTTGGCCAGTTGACTGGTGTTAATTTAGAGCTCTGAACACAGCATTTCACCTTTATTTTTAAAGATGAGAACTTTTGGCATTTAATACATACAATGTTAATGCCTGCATAAGTAACTTGTAAGGCATGTACTAAGCAAACGCTAAGGCCTACTAGGTCCTTACTAAGGTTAAATTGGTAATAAATCCCTTATTGTGCATGAACAACATATTTGCGAATACATGCCTAACAAATGTTTGAGTTTGCTTTGTACATGTCTTACAAGTTACTTATACAGGCACATTGTATGTATTAGTGCTAATAGATGTATCCCTAAAATAAAGTGTTACCAAGTTTTACCATTTAAAGCACTGGCTAGAAGGCACACGTGTGTGTGTGCATCTTACTGACAAGTATCCCGGATGGATGAACAAGAAACGACCGACCAGGCCCTACTAATCTTCTTACTCGCTGCCATATGCTGGACTCCATGTTGATCGGTGTAGGCTACTGAAACAGCATAGGATGTACCAAGAACACCTGTATTGCCGTTCCGATGTTCATAGACGAGGCGCCAACGTATGTAGGTTTGTATAACATTGACATATCTATTTTGTATGTCTTTGGGTTTGTATACCAGTGCCAGGTGGTTGTACAGTACAGTGCAGCCCCATAATGTGTGCTGTAGCCTATCATCTGATCTGAGGCACGCTGTAATAGTAATTAACCCTTTAAGACATGGCATTATGAATTAGCTGTTACCAGAATGGCAATGACCAAGTCGTAATGTATTACTAAAGGCCCCGTGCACTGTCATAGTAGTGTAGTACTATAGTAGTTAACTTTCAATGTCTATTACAGCGTTCCACAGGAGGTACGGCGTGTATTAAGGGGCTAATAGTCATTGAAAGGTTAATTACTACTCTACTATGACATAACACAGGGCCTTTAGTAATGCCCTACGACTCTGTCATTGCCATTCAGGTAACAACTAATTTATAACGCTGTGTTTTAATGGGTTAAAAAATGTTGCCTGGGTCTTCCCCCTGCGTGCATGTTCCTGGCTCTGCCACTATGCACCAGTGTTTATGTGACCAACACTGTCTTAGTGGTGGCAGCCGGGCCGGCCAACCAGGTGACAAGTATGGATTGGGGAATAGTTGTTAGTTACATAGTTGCTAACTTACATAGTACAACAGTGGTGTAGTCTACTTTTTTGTGGCGGGTATACTGTATATTTGAGATTTTTTTGAAGTGGGTATACTGTATATATTTATGCTGTTCTAAATAATGGATCAATCCATTTTAGGTGGGATATTGTGAAATCCCTGAAATTTAGAAGTGGGTACTGTGTATACCTGCGTTCTACGTAGACTACTACACCACTCTATGGAATAGTTGTTAGTTACATAGTTGCGTACATAGTACAACGTTAGTTACATTGTTGCCAACTTGAGTGGGAGGTTTTTTCCAACTTGTGTTGTAGGCCTAGGAAATGTCTAATTTTGAAACTTTCATTGTCTGTGAACTCCCTGTGCCATCTGCTACCCCGAAGGTAGCCACCATGTTTACAGAATAGACAAACATTATTTCATAGCAGTAGGCCTATGTAGGCCTAATGGTCTATTGAGGGAGGTAAGGCTAAACACGTCACTGACAAAAGCAGGCCAAGGTAGATATCTTACTTCATTTCGTCAATAGAACCAAGAAGCCAACGTCTATGCCTGGGGCAAAGATCACCCCAGTGATACATTAATAGGTTGTCTGACTTACTTTCTCATGGGGGTGACAGGTTACGCCAACACCCAAATTACTATTACGCGCTATCTCAGCTCCAGTTTCCAATCTGACCTCTGTCCGGACCCGCCGGCAGGTACAAACGCGCCTCATACTTTTGAGAAACTTCTTCAGCGCCGCCCTCTGCCCACTTCCTGTTCCCTACAATAAACTGGAATAAACTGTGGCTCCGTATAGCCTACAACCTTCTCCTCCTCAGTCCTCACCTTACTCGGAATACGATCAAAACAGAGGCTGTCAGTCAGAGCAACACGGATGAATTTGTCTGGAAAATGACCACGGTGGTTTGAGGTAGGCTGGCTATGTTTGTTTTAATCTCGTTCCCCCCTTTCTTTATGGTCCATATCCATCACATGTCATCTCTGTGTGTGTGTGTGAGCGAGCGAGGCGCAGCTGGCAGATTGTTAGGAAAACTGGTGCAGACTGGTTATCTCTGTACCGGGCGGCCGCACAGTACAGCTACAGCAGAGCACACAGCACAGCACAACGCTGTACAGCAAGCAGGCAGCATGTCTAGCTACTAAAATGGGACAGCAGATAGTTACTACTGCGACATAGAACACCGAACGACGATCGGCGGGGAAATAGCGCACGATTACGCACGAACATGCGCTTGTGTATTTGTCTCAGGGCTGTTCTCGCCGGTTGATGAAAACGCCTAAATTATTCGCAGTTTGCTCACCTACTGCAGAAGAGGAAAACTTGGGAGACACGAAGGCGGATGTAAATAGATCACACACGCCGAATTTCTTTTGACCGAAGAAGCATGCGAGCGACGCGGCGACGAGGGTTTTAAAATAATCTGAATGTCCACTGATGGTCGAACTGTTCCACAGAAATGCTGTGTCACAAGGGCTCGAGCCTACTTTCTTTCACGCGCACTGTAAACACGGCGCTGGACCACAATGGCGCTGATGCTTTCTACCGTAGCAGCCTGAAACACGGACCACAGTTGACGGCTGTCGAATCCCGGAGTGGATCTTGAAGACAATAACCATAACATAATAACAACAATGGTGTCCATGGCCGGGCATTTCCCTTAAACCCCGTGTGGGCCATAGTATCGTTACACTGTGTGGGGTGACTGTAGCAGCTCGTGGTGTGTGTGTATGTAGATGCCGGCTAACAATACAGTAAGTATTCTATGGTGTTTCCTATCATGATTGAATTGGATATACTGTACTAGCCTGTGTGTTGCGCGTTGGACCCCATAGTAGCGAAACCCTGTCAGGCTTTCACAACATCTGAGCTTTTCCTGTTGAGTTTTCAGCTCAGCTAGTTTCACAACCGGTATGCCGTGCCGTCTTCAAACGGGGTTTCACTGCATCATAGTAACTATTCAGGCTACTTGCAACATGGCCTCAGCACTTTTGGTCGTAGGTGGTCGCAGTAGCTGTAGCCGACAATGAAACTTGCTTATCCTACTACTGCAGTCAGAGCATCAGCAGCATAGAGAATGCCATTGTTCTGACTGCGCACAGACACATCGCAACAGATGTCAATGAAGCGTGTATGGACTGGCATAGTGTTTTGCTGCTGTTATTAGGCTACTGCAATAGGTATTGCCTGCTGGCTGTATGAAAAGTTCAGGTCTGTGGTATGGTGGATGGGTTCAGGGAAGAAGACACCTTGTTGCCACACCGTTTTAAACAGATAGTCTTAAGTCTTGATGAAATGATATAGGCCTACAGAAAGACACTGTCAGCGTAGGAATTAGTTTGTGTATAGCCTAGTTCTTTTGTATCCCTATTCTGTTATTCGTACAGCCTCACTGTTTCACTCCATTGATGATCACATGGACATCTGAAGATGATAAGAATGCCACCCATAGCCTATTCAGAAATCCTGAATCTTTTGTGGTAGGCTATGTGTACAAGAGCAAAAAAAAAAAAATCTAACACGTTTGAACCTAACACTGACCTAACCTTAGTGAGTCATGTTGTTTCCGTAAAGGTTGCCCAATATATTGCATTCATAGGGCATATCCTATGGCAGCTGTGACCAATCCCCATCATCCGTCACAAACCCCCATCCCAACTATGCCGAGACATATGGCGGGCCGAGTGTCAATATAGTCCGCATGGGTGCACACAGGCCTCCCATTGGCCCCGTGTGGTGCCTGTTAGGGTGTGTTGTTTGGGCCGTTGACAAATGGGAATCATTTTTGCATCATGCTCATCAGCGTGTGACCTACTTTGTTTAGAAAAAAAATAAATAACCAGATTGAGGTTGAACAAGGTTACCCATGAACGAAAGAGGGTCTGGCACACACGTCTTTCATATTGTACTAATTTAACCAGTGTCTTCTTGGTTGGGTAAAGATTAAGAACGACTTCTCTGACCTACGGATGGGATGAGGTCTGTTGTTGTTGTACTAGTGACATGGTCCATGACATGTTGAGATGGAGGTGCTGCACAATTGTGGTGTGGGGTGTGACTCCACCCCTTGTACGTATAGGAAATCTTTATGCCACAGTGTAACGCTGCCAAAGCAACCTCAGATGGGACACATGAACTGTAGAGGGCGTGTTGCTTTTGTTCTCATATATATTTTTAAAGATATTTTTATGGGCTTTTTGGACCTTTATTTCGGATAGGACAGTGAAGGTGCGACAGGAAGTGAGTGTGGAGAGAGATGGGGTAGGGTTGGGAAATGACCCCGTCCGGACTCGAACCGGGGTCCCCTTGGCATGCCCAAGTGTGGGGGGGCTTAGCACGCTGCACCACAGCGCCCCCTGCTTTTGTTCTCTTATGCCACTGAAAAATTATAGCAGCCATATAACAGTCTTCAGGTATAATCCCAGAGTTATGCTTTGATTTTTCTTTATTTCCATACTCACATTCTATACAAACATGTGTGCTTTTGTTCTCTTAAGCCAGCTAGTGGAACCTATGTCTCTAGAACTGTATTGCAGCCATTGAGGCCATCGTGAAAAGGTTTCCCATCCGCCTTAAAGTGTAGTGGAAAGTGCGCACATCCAGCAAAAAAGCATCAGCAGGTGCCAGATCAAAAAACTGTCACATGTAGGAGCGGGAAAGGATCTGCACACTGCTTGCAAAAGACTTAATTTATTGGGAGCAACGTTTCGATCATTCGATCTTCTTCAGGCATCGAAGATCGAATGATCGAAACGTTGCTCCCAATAAATTAAGTCTTTTGCAAGCAGTGTGCAGATCCTTTCCCACTCCCATCCGCCTTAAGCCATTGAGCATACAGTAGTTTATCCACCTTGAATCAAGTGAAAGGCTGAGAAATTGCCATACAACAGTCTTCACGTGTAATCCCAGATTCAGACTTGTATCTTGCTTTGTTTCCATACTCACATTCTATACTAGCCTAGCAACGCCATCCTATGTACTCGACCGAAAGATTTTGGCTCCGCACCTAGTCTGGCGAATCCCTCCTTGCTCGGTTCGCTCACTGTTTAGCCAACCAGCGAACAGCTGAGAGAGGTGTCGCAGAACTCAACTGCAAAGTCTGTTACTGATTGGTTATGGTAACACTATTCACACTTTTGTTTTGTTATTTGTATGCTTTTACGACACTATATCGCTACTAAAGCACAATATGGGTTTTAATTTGAATTCGGCACTCCAATTAATTGAAATGGCAGAGTAAGATCTGACCATCTCCCACCCTCCACGGAGACGAATTCCTCTTAGCTTTCGCCAGACTGTTTGACGGAGTCAACAGTCGGCTTTCGCCCAGGCTAACTCTATACAACAGTGGCGGAAGACAGTTGCAATGGAGACACCCCACCGTCATCGTGACACAGCACAGTGTAAACAACAGAATTGCATAAAGCTTACCTCATTGTGGAGGATTCTCATTGTGGCTCTTAGTAAACATAGTTGTAGTAGTAGTAGTAGTAGTAGTAGTAGCAGAGAGAGTAGAGAGAGAGAGGTTCCATTGGCCCATTGTTTCCTGGTTCTATTATTGCCCCCTTTAGGCAGACTTAAGCAGACCTAAGGACTGTTCTATTCAATGTAGGAGCATTATGACACGCCCCTTTAGGCAGACCGGAACCTGGTCATGTTAGGTGCCCATAGCAACCTATTACAGTGGCATATCTCTATATACTTAAAGAATCTCTGGTAGTAGTAGTAGTAATAATAGTCGTAATAATAGTACTAGTAGTAGTAGTAGTAGTAGTAATAATAGTAGTAGTAATAGTAGTAGTAGTAGTAGTTAGTAGTAGTGGTAAACATGTTGTAAACATAACAAACAACTATGAAAACAAAGGCAAACAATGCAACGGTAGCATATGCTTGGTGAAACTGTTCAGTTGCAAATATGTGAGGAGATTCTGAGTATACCCCACGAAGACCATGTTGGTCGAAACGTTGGTTTTGAGTACATTGTTTAGAAAGCACCACTTCTGTGAGTGCTACGGAAGTAGGCCTAACCGTGGGCAGATATTCCGTCTTGTCATTTTGACTAATTTTTATACCCAAATTCTGTTGTGACAACATTCTGTCTTTTGTTTGTACACTTTCAGTTGTTATGAGTTTTGAAAACTCTGGAAAAGAAGGGAGCAGTTGGAGTCAGCAAGGGCGACGGAATGAGTTTCAAAGTGGTGGTGCATTTTTGTCTTCGTTCTTTGTTTCTTAACAATGTTACTGCTGCTGCACTCCACTCATTTGTCTGCAGTAAAAGTTGAGAAAGCCTCATTTAGGGAGCCCAATAGTGGGGATGCAAATGCACCACTGCATCCCCCTTTCGGCACCTATGGGAGTCAGAATAGCTGGTCCTTGTAATATATAAAGTTGATGCCCCAGGCTAGCACAGCTACGTACAGCCCATAGGGTACACTCCATTATCCTAACTCCTGTCCTCCACCTGTACTTGTGGCTTCGCGCTTATAGCTAACGCCCTGCCTCCGTGAATGGAGAAAACGATAGCCACATACTGTAAACTTCTGAGGTACTTTTTCCCCTTCAACATCCCAATTGGAGATGAGAACATGACCTTTGAATTGCACTTTTGCAAGATATTGAATGAAACGTCTGTCATCAATGACGTCAAGGGAGGGTGGGAGTTAGGATACTGAAAAGAACCCATAGACTGTAGGGGTGGTACGGTTCACAAAATTCACGGTTCGGTTCATATCACGGTGTCAAGGTCACGGTTTTCGGTTCTCTACGGTTCTTTTTTTTAGTTCATGATAAATGGTGCACTGGGAATATTATACAATATTTATATAACTGCAGTTATAAAGTGATGATGGACAAGTTGAATTTGACGTTTTGCATGTGTCTGAGAACAACTGCCTCTTGTGCTTGAACTTAAACTGTCGTCAGCTGATGTGCGCTGTCTGAGCGTTCCAAATGCCCTCTTTCAATTGGCTAATAGAATTGGACTTATCACTAAATATCCTACATATGGTTTGTATAGGCTTATAATGTGAAAATGGTGTGATTTTAATTGTGTCATCCTCTGACTGGTCTCATAGGCTAATGTTTTAATCAGAGAGACTGGATAAGATACTCCTAGAATCTCTGTTTTACATATTTTTCTGGGCAGTACATGAATTGCGGTTTGCCACGGATTGCTCGGTTCGGTTCGGTATGTGTGTGAATTGTACGGTTTCGGTTTTCGGTGCGGTTTGTACCATCCCTAATAGACTGCCATCAGAGACTTTTAACCCATTACATATAGAGTATGCCTAAATAGCTGTAAAAAGAAATGCCTGAGCCATTTTGCATTCAAAAGCTGAGGCTCTCATCTTACATTAGAACCTGTTCACTAACATTCCAACATTTTCTAATGAAAAATGTCAATGTTGCGCTACGCAGCATCCAACATGAATGGGTTGATGGACAGCAATCAACCTCTTCCTGGAGCCATATTAAACAACTGCACTTTTTGGACTTTCTTGGAGACTAGAGGACTTTTAGGAGCTCCCAAAAGGAAGAGAAGTTGCTCACATGTAAACCCCTTTTACTAACACGAATATGACCTTGGTGCAGTGGCGTGCACAGACATTTTGAGGGGCAGGTTCTGATGAGGGGTGGTGGGGGGCATGTTGAACTTCCGGCTGCCAGGCTATAGAAGCTATAGAGCTTGAAAGTGGCGTCACTTCCCCAGATTTCATGGGACCTCAACTGCGTTTTTAGCCGAAAATCGTAGCATGTAATCCAATGGCGGTATTAAAATCGATTAAATTCGATCCCCTTCGAGTTGTGCCACGAGCTCCACATATGTTGTTTCTGATATTTTTGTTTAATTTTTTGTACGAATCCCCAAACTTTTTAGAAAGCTGTGTTTCTTCACATTTTTCGCAGACGGCCTCGGAACAAAACATTGATAATTATGAATTCATGAATAAACTTTATCTAGCCTCTTAAACAGCATATTTGTAGCCCAGCGCATATAATGACTGAGATCAGATATTTATTCGCTACCATGTTGTTAGATGGTCAGCTTAGGTCCCGTGAAATGCAAAACTAAGGGGCGGGACTTTCAAGCTCTATATATTATATTGGTGCATTATTGTCATATGCTTTTGATCGTGAAGCATTTGTAGATTATGATGTCAACATGAACCACACAGTACACTGTGACAAAATACTTTCAAAAAGGGCATTTTTGTCAAGTAGAGCAAAGGGGCAGGTGCTTTAGCACCACCTCCTCCCTATCCCTATCCCTACACCTGCCTTGGTGAGTGGCAATCCTCAGAGAGAGACAGGCAGACTGGATCCACAGTGGAAAAGTACATGTCAGGGCGTCGCTGGGTCTGTGTTGGCCCCGGGGGTCACGTCAGGCCTGTGGGATCCGATTGTCATGTTGATTTTGTGGGTTGAAGCCTTTTGTTTCAGCCTCTCGCTTCTCAGGCTAATGGGGAGCTCAGTGCTAATGGGATACCCCCCCCCCCTCAAAGGTCATTAAAAAGAATGCAGTCATACAGAGTACATTTGATAGTGTTCATTCAACACTGGCAGGTTATGACAGACTCTATAGAACAGTGATACATTCAGTTCCATAATCAACCAGATCAGTTCAAGAGTTGAAGTAGCCTCTTACCAGAGAGAGTAGATAAGAGAGAGGTTCCATTGGCCCATTGTTTCCGGGTTCTATTATTGGGGGAGGGGGGGAAATCCCCCCAAAGATTTTCTATTCTAACATTTAAACTGTCTCTGATCCCCCTTTAGGCAGACCTAGGCAGACCTAAGGACTGTTCTATTCAATGCTAGGAGTATTATGACACGCCCCTTTAGGCAGACCGGAACCTGTTCACGTTAGGTGCCCATAGAAACCTATTATGTTGGCATATCTCTATATACTTAAAGAATCTCTGCTCTTACTACAGATAGGCCCACTCAACTACATCATAACAACATTGCTATGACAATGCAAAGAGTCTTATCATTAGGTCACCGATAAAGACTTGGTCATTTCCATTTAGGTGATACGATTATAACAAAGGGTCTGCGTTAAGAGGTTAAACACGCCTCACTAGTACAAGAGTTTTTGGATCCCTGCACAGCTTCAAGTTGCTGGTAAACATAGGATTGATTAACAATTCAAAATATGTTTTTTTATACCGTAAGTGGGCGGTTATTTTTTTTCTTTTGAACTCTTCGATAATGTACTTGGTCCTAAGTTTTACATTATCACTGCAAAATATCATGGGTGTATAGTAGGAGAGCCTCCATGACGATCCGATTCGAAACTGATTTTTAAAGGCACCGATTCAATTATTTTCAATACTTAAGAATTCCCCACGATATGATATGATTCGATTGAATTTTTTGTCCAATTACTGTTCCACTTCAATTATGTTGCATAATTAACAGCCAGGGTATTGGGCAGGGGCCAGCGATTTGATTATTTTTGATACATAGCCCCTTAATGCGCGCCGTACCTCCAGTGGCACGCGGTAATAGTCATTGAAATGTAACTACCATAGCACTAGAATACTATGACACAACACAGGCCCTTTAGTAATGCACCACAACTTGGTCATTACCATACTGGTAACAACAAATTTATGAAGCAGCGTCTTAAGGGGTTAAGAATGCCCCACGATACGATGCGATTCGATTAAATCCGATTCATATCGATTATTATTTTACACCCCTAGTGTATAGGTTTCTGTGCATGAACCACTGCCTTTAAATAACCACATTGGGCACATATGTAGATAGGCTGAACCTCTTTGTGCAGGTGGGCGTGCCAGTAGCCCTTTTCACTCTGCTGACAAAACTCAACTACTACATCATGACATTATTGTTATGGCATTACAGAGAATCTGCCCACTTAGTGCAGAGCCTTTGTTATAACTTTGCTTTCACAAAACTGGTAATGACCAAGTCTTAATCGGAAACTGAAGACATTGTCATAAATGCTGTTATGATGTAGTTGAGTGTTTTCAGTAGAGTGAATAGGCCCATCGACGGGCCCATCTGCAGTAAGAGGCTACAGCCACGCTCTACAGATTGTGTGGTGCTCGACGACATGCCTGTCTCAAAAATCTACACTGTCACAAGAAATCTCACGGTTTAATATTTTTCATCCCAGTGCACCAACAGTCGATACATGAATATGTCTCCTAGTCCTGCGGTATGTTTTCTTAAGGGAAGTTTCCCCCCCCACAATGCTAGTTTGGGTAAATCAAGAAAAAGTAACGTGTACTTTTTGGGAATTTCTGACAGTGTACTGCGAAAGTGGTCGGGAAAGTCATTTAAGCATCGTCTGACTCGGGAAGATAATTAACTTTTCAATCCTACTTTGTACCCCTTTAAGTAACTGATTAAGAGTCAGCCATTGCCATTTTGGAGACAGTAAGGTTATAATAACAGATGTTCTGTACATAGGGCCACATATGGACGAACCCATAGATGTGTATAGAAGAATGAACCACTGGCATTAAAGTCAACTTATAGACTATAAACATAGTTTGTAGACCTGTGTGAACCACCACCATTTTTCTGTTGTGGTGTAAGCACACAAACTGTCTTTTCTTTTGGCATGTTAATGATTTCCACATGCAGTTAGTTCTTTCCTCACACACACACGCGCGCACACACACACACACACAAATACACACACACACACACACACACACACACACACACACACACACACACACACACACACACACACACACACACACACACACACACACACACACGTAGAGTGAAACAGGAGATTGCGAATGAATTCTTCCTCAGGGTAATCAACGGTGTGTGGCCAAAAAAACACACACACACACACACATATGCTGTTTCACACACACACACTCACACAAACAGAGGAGATTGCGTATAAATTCCTTTGTGTAACGGTGTATTAAACAACCATGCACGCGCACGTACACTTGGCACAAAGTCATGCCTGTATAAATTCTCCTAGTTGACTTCTCAGAATGACTCGGTGTTCTGGGCCTCACACTGAGTGACTGACTGGGTGTGTGTGCTACCGTTGTCATTGTTGTAACCCGCCCCCCCACGCCCGCCCCCCTAGTCAGTCTGGAAAGAATGGCATGAGAGCCCTCACATGACTAACCCAGCCCAGCATGCTGTGCGGGCTACTCGTGTGTGTGTGTGTGTGTGTGTGTGTGTGTGTGTGTGTGTGTGTGTGTGTGTGTGCGCGCGTGTGCGCGCGTGTGTGCGCGTGAATGTGTGTGTATGAGAGAGAGTTTGCGTGTCTATGTGTATCTGTGTGTTTGTGTGTGTGTGTGTGTGTGTGTGTGTGTGTGTGTGTGTGTGTGTGTGTGTGTGTGTATGTGTGTGTGTGTGTGTGTGTGAGAGAGAGAGAGAGTGTTTGTGTGTGTGTGTGTGTATGAGAGAGAGTTTGTGTGTGTGTGTGTGTGTGTGAGAGAGAGAGAGAGTGTTTGTGTGTGTGTGTCTGAGATGATCCCATGTCTCGTTTCTGTGTGTGATGTGCAGACCAGTAGTGAGGGCATCAGACTTTAATAAAGAAAGAAGATCCTGACGTAAAGGAGTTTCACTTTCAGATGTCTTGTTTGGCAGGCAGATCTGAAAGAGGAAAAGACTACGAGTGTGTGTGTGTGTGTGTGTGTGTGTGTGTGTGTGTGTGTGTGTGTGTGTGTGTGTGTGTGTGTGTGTGTGTGTGTGTGTGTGTGTGTGAGTGTGTGTGTGTGTGTGTGTGTGTGTGTGTGTTGTCTTGTATGGCAGACAGATCTGAAAGAGGAAAAGAGAGTGTGTGTGTGTGTGTGTGTGTGTGTGTGTGTGTGTGTGTGTGTGTGTGTGTGTGTGTGTGTGTGTGTGTGTGTGTGTGTGTGTGTGTGCGCGCGCACGCGTGTGTGTGTGTGAGTTGTCTTGTATGGCAGACAGATCTGAAAGAGGAAAAGACTTTGCAGCTGACTGGCAGGAGCAGACACGAGCACATGAGGTCCTGTCTAGAGAGGTTTATATAGGGAAGCTTTACTGCACATCAGCAACATCTCTCTTTCTCTCTTTCTTTCTTTCTTTCTTTCTTTCTTTCTTTCTTTCTTTCTTTCTTTCTTTCTTTCTTTCTGTCTGTCTGTCTGTCTGTCTGTCTGTCTGTCTGTCTTTCTTTCTTTGTCCCTTGTCTTTCTCTTGTCGTTACTTGTCGTTCCCTTGTCTGTTCTCTGCAGTTTCCATTTGCCAAGTAAGTTAATAGTGTGCCCTTCTTTCTTTCTTTCTTTCTTTCTTTCTTTCTTTCTTTCTTTCTGTCTTTCTTTCTTTCTTTGCCTCGTCTTCCTCTCAGTTCTTTCTCTGCAGTTTCTATTTGTCGAGTGAGTTACGTAATAGTGTCTTTCTTTCTTTCTTTCTTTCTTTCTTTCTTTCTTTCTTTCTTTCTTTCTTTCTTTCTTTCTGTCTGTCTTTCTTTCTTTCTTTCTTTGCCTCATCTTCCTCTCGGTTCTCTCTCTGCAGTTTCTATTTGTCAGTATCCTGTCTTCCTGTTCCACTGGCATCTTTTCAGTACTGGCCGCTGACAGCTTTTGCTGGGCCCGAGACAAAGTAATTTGAAAGGGCCCCCCTACCCAATACATACAATGTAATGGGGTCCCAATTCTGGGCCCTCTATCTCCATGGGCCCGGGACAACATACCCCTTTGTCCCCCCCTGTCGGCGGGCCTGAGTTCAGTAGATGCTGAGCCCGATAAGTCACCCCTCTCGTTCTCTGCCCCAGACCGGCCCCCCCATGAGTGCTCTCCTTCTCTGCCACAGACGGACCCCCCATGAGTGGTCTCGTTCTCTGCCCCAGACCGGCCCCCCCATGAGTGCTCTCCTTCTCTGCCACAGACGGACCCCCCATGAGTGGTCCCGGATAGTGAGCAGGGTTTCCCATCAATATTAATGAGAGTAGGCCTGCGGTGCAGAGGCTACTGCAGTACAATACCGCACTGTAACAGCATGGAGCACTGGACTGGACACTATCCCACAATGCATCTGGGTAGTAGGGCTGTAACAATATACTGTAGCCAGGCTGCGCCCTCCTAGTGACGCAACACATTCAGCGTTGCAACTAGTCAGGTCAAGAGCAATGCAAGTACTTTCTGAGTTCCCGAAAATACGGGAACTCCTCCCACTTCGGGAGCTCTGAATCGTGTTTGTATTGTTCTTGGCCTGATTAGAGGCAACGCTGAAGGTGTGGCGTCACTAGTAGGGCACAGCCTGGCTAGTGTGTAGCAGGCTATGCTGGAGAATAGTTCCAAGATGCCTTGGAAAGCACACTACTGTAAAGAAGTGTAGACACAAATTGTTTGTCATGGCTTGTAACAGCCAAGTTCAAGGCAGTGCCTCAGGTTATGCACAAGATTTGAAATTGTAGTGCGCCCTAGCTGTAAAATCTATACTGAATGATAAAAAAGAAGACAATACGCAGTTAACCTTACATTTACCATAACAAAACATAGCTAACATACCAGATATATTATAAAACCCATCAAAAGTAAACGTAATGAACAGATGACTTCCCCTCTCTTCTCTTTCTCTGTCTAAAATAATCTCAAGTAAATTACTTAAATCCATTAGTTCAAATATTTCCCTCTCATTTCTCACAAACCCTTACATAACATCAAACCAAACAAGCAGAATGAGCAGGCAGCATTCTTTTGGGATAGGTCTGGGATTTCAAGAGCGGGTTGAATGTGGGTACGCACGATCAGGACCACTGACAGCTTTTGCTGGGCCCGGGACAAAGTTGTCCCCTACCCAACACATACAATGCAATGGGGACCCAATTCTGGGCCCCGTATCTCCTTGAGCCTGGGACAACATACCCCTTTGTCCCCCCCTGCGCACGATGCTCACTGTTCAAGCCTGCGCGCCGCGCCCTCACACAATGTCAATCAGTGTTCATTTTAGTGACGCTGGTCACAAAGCCGCGATTGATCATGTTTCAATCTGTTCCGTGGTGTCCTGCGCTGCGATGGCTAAATGGACAGCGGATGTGGCCAAGAGACTCCGGACAAAAGATGAGTGTTTTCCCTCGATAATGAGCCGCAAAATGACTCAGACATTTTTTTTCTTTTCCTGGGACCTGACTTAGTCTTTTGTTTATGACGCTCACAGCAACCCCCGGTCGCTTCGGCTTCACAGTGAAGTATCGGGACAGATTCAGGTCAAAAATCTGAAACGTTGTTTACTCAGTCACAACAACATAGTACAAACAGGAAACAAAACAATGCAACTCATACTCTACTGTATGTGTAACTCATACCCTGTGTGTGTGCCACGCAGAGGCAGAGCAGGACTGAACGGTAAACGGATACGTACGGCCTTGGACTCTGAAACAGTGGCCAATTTGGACTTGGAGCTCTACGTAGGCAGCTACAACCAATGTCTGATGTCTGTCTGTGTGTCCTGCAGTAAACTTTTGAGGGCCTAATTTGCCGTGCTTTTATGGCGACGGCGTACCACACCACAGGGCTTTGATTGGTGGAGGCGTGGCGTACCACAAGAGAGGCGCTGGGGAGCCTCAGACACAGATGTTTCTGTGAAGCTGATGAGCAGACGGGCATATGGCCTCACCACAGACCACCACTGAGACGCACAACGCAACGCACAGCCCAGAACATTTGCTATCCATGTCAATATGGGCAGTCTAGACTAAACTCATTCTCCTCCTCTCCTCTCCTCTCTTCACTGCTCTACTCTCCTCTCCTCCCTTCTCCTCTCATCATCCCCTCCTCTCCTTCCGTCTCCTGTTCCCTCCTCTCCCCCCATCTCTGTTCCTCTGCTATCACTTGTAATATGGGCAGTGTAGATTAACCCATTCTCCTCCTCACCACCACCTCTCTCTTCTTCTCTCCTCTCCTCTCCTCTCCTCTCCTCTCCTCTCCTCTCCTCTCCTCTCCTCTCCTCTCCTCTCCTCTCCTCACTTCTTGTCACTGCTCTCCTCTTCTCCTCTCCTCCTATCCCCTCCTGTCCCCTCCACTCCTTTCCGCTATCATTCACCTCTCTTTTTGCCTCTCCTCTCCTCTTTTCACTGCTCTCCTCTCCTCCCTTCTCCCATGCCCTCTTCTCCTTTCCTCTATCATTCATTGCCCAATCCCTCTCCGTCTTGCCTCTCCTCTCCTCTTTTCTCTCCTCTCCTCTCCTATCCTCTCCTCTCCTCTCTTCTCCTCTCCTCTCCTCTCCTCTCTTCTCCTGTCCCCCCCACTCCTTTCAGCTATCGTTCACCTCCCTTATTTCCTCTCCTCTTCTCTCCTCTTTTCACTGCTCTCCTCTCCTCCCTTCTCCCATGCCCTCTTCTCCTTTCCTCTATCATTCATTGCCCAATCCCTCTCCGTCTTGCCTCTCCTCTCCTCTCCTCTCCTCCTCTCCACTACTCTCCACTACTCTCCTCTCCTCTCCTCTCCTCTTTTCACTGCTCTCCTCTCCTCCCTTCTCCCATCCCTTCCTTCTCCTTTCCTCCATTATTTATTGCCCAATCCCTCTCCGTCTTGCCTCTCCTCTCCTTTCCTCTAATATCCACTGCCCTGTATTCCTCTGCCTTCGTTTTCTATTGATGTAAATAGTGGCAGCCTAGATAACCCACTGCCCCAAAAGTTGATTTATTTAACAAAGCACACAGCACATATTAATAACTTAACATTTGCGATAAGACAAATACAACGTATACAAGAGTATAGCCATGAGGCTTATTTCCATGTTTTTGTCCCTTGACAAGTTTGACGGTCCTTTAAAAAATTATAAATAATATAGGCAGCTGGGCGATCTCTTTCTCCTCCTCTCCTCCTACTCTCTTCACTCCTCTCCTTTCTCCTTTCTCATTTCATCTCTTCCCTTCTTCTGGCTGTCACCATCCTCCTCTTGACTCCATGCTTCAGGCTCCTCATCTCCCCCCCCTCTCTATTTAAAGAGTTGTATGTCAATATGGGGAGTCCAAATTAATTGATTGTTCTCCTCAGCTTCTTTCTCCCGTCCTATCCTCTCCTACCCCCCTGTGCCCAGCTATCATTTGCTATCGATGTAAATAGTGGCAGTCTATTCTAGGCTAACTGTTTCTCCTCCTCAACTCATTCTTTTCCACTCCTCTCCTCTCTCTCCTCTCCTCTCCTCTCCTCCCCTCTCCTCTCCTCTCTTCTCCTCTCCTCTCCTCTCCTCTCCTCTCCTCTCCTCTCCTCCCCTCTCCTCTCTTCTCCTCTCCTCTCCTCTTCTCTCATCTCCTTATCTTATCATTTGTCATTTATGTAAACATGAGCAGTCTAGACAAACTGATCTTCCTCATCATTTCCCCCTATTGCTCTTCCATCTCCCTCCCCTCCCATTCTTTTGTGTGGTTATTACAGTAAATGGTGTGTTGAGTTCTGTGCTGTACCATGGAATTGAAGTCTGCCTCAAGCTGGATTGGCTGTGCCAAAGCCTGGCCTTTTAACTCTCAGTTAGCCGGTCCATTCATTATGGTGGGCTTAACCAATTTAGATGCGGCTACGCATTCTAGTGATTATCTTGTCTCGTCTTTGTCAGGCAAACATGTTTTTAGTGGATCTATAATTAAGTTAATTAAGCTAAATTACAGAAGGGAAAGCTCTGTGGGGCCGTGTCTCTGGCTAATATGTATAAATCCTCCTCTTATTGGCTAATATGTATAAACCCTCCTCTTATTGGCTGACAGAGAGAGAGGCCTATCCAATGCTGCCAGATTGGGCGGTAAAACCGGGAAAATCGGCCATTTGGTGTTTTTTTTCTGCAGTTTTATGCCCATAGAAATCAATGCAATTTGTTGAAATCAGGCGGAATTTAGCGACTCTTCTTGGCAGTTTTTGAGCACCTTTCGGGTGGGATTTGATCAGACACATTTGGCAACACTGGGCCTACAGTATCACTCCAGTCTTTCCTCTTCATTGACTGAGGTGGCGGTGGCGGTGGCGGTGGCGGTGGCGGTGGCGGTGGGGAGGGGATGTTTTCCCCTCGCATGATCCTGTGAAAACATAAAGGGAAAGCACTGAAAAGGCCTGTGCCTGGCTAATATGTATAAATTCTCCTCCTATTGGCAGACAGAGAGAGAGGCCTATCATTCCTAGGCGGGCGTTGAAGAAGAATGCAGTTGAGAGGGGGCTGTGCTTAGTTGGCATTGGGGGGCATTAGTCTATTTTATTTTTTAGTACAAAGGGGGGCGTTGGCAGGCTTATGGTGAAGTCAAGGGGACGTTGGAAGGCTTAGGATGAGGTCCAGGGGGCGTTGGGAAGCTTAGGATGAGGTCCAGGGGACGTTGGAAGGCTTAGGATGAGGTCCAGGGGGCGTTGGGAAGCTTAGGATGAGGTCCAGGGGGTTGATAAAACATGTAGTTACTACACTTTGCCTTTGTAGGGCAGTATTGGCAGACAGAGAGGTCTATCATTCCAGTCTTTCCTCTTCATTGACTGAGATGTGGGTGGTGGTGGCGGTGGGAAGGGATGTTTTCCCCTCGCACGATCCTGTGAAAACTCACTGTTAAATTCCACAGTAAAATCATAATCTGCCGACACCTCTCAGTTGTAAAGAGGGGACATTCCAAGCACTGACTGGCTGACTGCGTATCCAGAATAAAAGCCCTCTGCTGACTGGTCTCTGCAGGGCCGGATTAAGATGGCCTGGGGCCCCTAGGCTACAGGTTGCTCTGGGCCCCCCCCGGAAGGCAAATATTGCGACAAATTTACATAGACAGTGTCATAATTATGAGCTAGGAAGTAAGGATAAAATGTCTACCAACTGTATTGAATACAATAGATACATTTTCGACATTGCATTTTGTCACAATTCAGAAACTTTTTCACTTTTGGCCAATCAGGGGCCCCCTGGCAGGCGGGGGCCCCTAGGCTTCAGCCATATCTAGCCTATGTGTCAATCCGGCCCTGGGTCTCTGTTCACGGATGATATGTTGACATCAAAGCA
>NC_085862.1:6767751-6800251 GCF_034702125.1 Engraulis encrasicolus
GTGTTAGGCTTTTTTTTTTTTTTTTTTAATTATGGTAATTTTGTTCAACAATTACACTATATACACTATATATAGGCCTGCATACATAGGCCTATTATAGGCTATATATTTTTTAACTTCTGCTTTATTTTTAACTTTCATTACTGGCCTAATCAATTTGATTAGTTTTTGTTCAATTCCTCTGAAAACAGCTGAATCACATCACACAAGCCACTCACATAACAGACCTTTAACATACAGTAACCAAGCACACAGCAAAACTCTCCAAAACCTCACATACGCACACCCCAAGGAAGGAGAAGTGATGAGAGGAAAAGGAGAGGAGAGAGGAGGAGCTCTTCTCTTATCTACCATGCGCAACAAAATGACAAGAAGTTAACTAAAAGTAAATAATATCACGGGAATCTTCGATTCCTTTGTTACTTCCACAGCTTCGTCGTTGGTTGCTTTTTTGTTATTTGTTTTCTTTCCGATGGCGTGGGCTTTCCAACTAAGTTGCGCCAGGACTCGGAACATTTCAGAAGACAACTGAACTGACAGCTACGCTCACACTACTCTGACAGTCAGCTCTCCTCCTCTGCCCTTGTCGCTATTTCGTTCCACAACCACTCCTTTTTTAACGTCACTATTATTACGGTTACAATTACTACTAACATTCGCCAACACACAGAACTTTGCTCTGACCACCGCCACATTCTCATCACTCGCACAAAACATAGGCATAATCTGCGTTAGTCATGTTATTGAAACGGTCAGGGCCTCGCTGCTTCAAAAAGGCAGCCTGTTACAGCAAGGTTCAGCCTAGTAATAATAGCAGTAGTGGCGTTAAAAAGGTCGTAGCGAAATCGACGAGAGCATAGGAGGAGAGCTGCCTGTCAGAATAGTGTGAGCGTAGCTGACAGAAGGCTGGTCGTCTGAAATGTTTTCAATGCTGGCGCGCGCAACAGCATGGAGTTGCCGCTTGCTGCACTGGAAAGCCCACGGTGGGAGGCTACGTCGTGACGCTAGTGTCCATGGGTAATGTAGGAAATCTCGCTTTAAGGGCTCTGCATACTTAACGTGCGCACGTTCGTCATAGCAGCGGTTTACCGTTCATAATTTACTGTACTCGGGCGCTACTGGCCAAATTGGCGGGTAGGTATTTTTTTCTACTAGCCAAAATTAATTTTCACCCGTGTTTGGCGGGTTGGCGTGTGTTAATTTAGAGCCCTGATAATAACCTATTGTTAATAAATGTGTGGGCATCAGCTGTGGTTGTACCCCAAAAAACATCATTGTCCCACAGACATCTGACTGCTTCCGCCGTCATGTAGGAGACAAACACATGGTCCTATCAGAGGCGCCGGTGCAAAGGGAGCCTAGAAAATAGTCGATTATATCACTCTCAAGTTTCACATCAGGATGAGTTCACTTCTGCACTAAAGAAAATGGCCCAAGTCAGGAATTGGGTCATTTACATTATAGCCTACCACAAAGCTTTTGAAAAAAATCTCATGCACCGTAAATCCTTTAAAAAATAATAACCACTTGACGTAACAATGCAAAATAAATAAAACACAACAAAGGATTATACTAGGGCCACTGCAATTCAGTATCTGTGTGATAAATAGGTCTTATTTTTGCAGGGGATTAAACATTGAAGTCTTTGATAAATATTTGTAGCCTAGATCCTCTGCCGTTGCGTACTGTATGTACGCTGATGAAAGCATGAAATAATGAAAAGACTTTGATTTTATATATTTTTAAATGT
Organism: Engraulis encrasicolus; assembly: GCF_034702125.1. Classification (NCBI taxonomy): domain Eukaryota; kingdom Metazoa; phylum Chordata; class Actinopteri; order Clupeiformes; family Engraulidae; genus Engraulis; species Engraulis encrasicolus. The sequence goes on from NC_085862.1 coordinate 6,769,502, forward strand.
TTCAAGAACAAAACTGCAGCTGTATCAAAGCAGGGACAAGAGGGTTAGCATTTTTCTTCCTTGCCCCGCACAGTAGGCTGCATTTTGTAGTGTTAATGTAACACACGGAGTGTTAATTTCAAAGCTCCTCGTGTTACCCCTACTCTGTCAATTGTTGAATTAACACCACAAGATGTACTCTACAAGTCACACATCCGGGTGATCATTAGGTTAATCTGTGACAGCATGTGTGATGTGCCTTCACTCAAGTCGTGGCACGTTAGAAAGGGAGAGGAACACTTAGCACTGTCTTCATCCGGGCTAACCACCACTCACTGCCACTGAGTGCTTTCCAATATCCAGACCAGGGGTGTTGACAGACCTATTTTACAGGGGCATGTTCCTGGCTATATGGATCTGCTGTGCCCTGGTATGAATGTCACCACAAAAAAAAGAAACCTGCCATGAAATTTTGCTCAAGTTTAGTATACGGAGTAATCTACAGAATGCGCACAAAATAGCACACATACTATTTTGCAGAACAATCTGATTGTATAGTTAAGGTATTATGCTTTGCTATTTGTTATCTGTTAAGCTTCGTATTGCTTTTTTGTGCCCTACGTTGCCCCTGTGTAGTATTGGGTCAGCTGATGGCCCTGATCCAGACTCCCGTTCTCAGCCTGTGCTAGAGGCCTTGCATTTTGCTGACTCTCCGCCTACGTGGAGAAAACAATAAAGTTTCCCCGCAGTCAGCCTAGCCGCCACAATAACTGCAGGTTGGTGAGGCTGAAGATGCGCCTCTGCTGAGTGCTTTCCAATATCCAGACTCCCGTTCTCAGCCTGTGCTAGAGGCCTTGTGTTTCGCTGACTCTCCACCTATATGGAGAAAACAATAAAGTTTCCCCGCTGTTAGCCTAGCCTCAGCAACTTTAGGGGGACTGTTTGGGGGACATTCACCATCCCGATTGTAAATGAGATAAAATGGCATTAGAATTGCGCATTTTTGCATGATATTGAATTCAACCTCTGTCCTTGGTGACGTCATCACGAGGCTGCAAGTGAGCAAGGCCAACATCCGGTTGATAGTTCGTTACTCTGTGACAGCATGTGTGCTGTGACCTCACTCAAGTCCTGTCACGCACGCTAGAAAGGACACGCTAGAACACTTAGCACTGTCTTCATCCGGGCTAACCACCACTCACTGCCACTGAGTGCTTTCCAATATCCAGACTCCCGTTCTCGGCCTGTGCTTGAGGTCTTGTGTTTTGCTGACGCCCTGCCTACGTGGAGAAAACAATTAAGTTTCCTTCCTGTCAGCCTAGCCCCCATAACAACTTTTGGGGGACTGTTCTTCATTAACCATCCTGATTGCAAATGAGAAAAAATGGCATTAGAATTGCGCATTTTGCATGATATTGAATTTAACTTCGGTCCTTGGTGACGTTATCAAGAGGCTGCAAGGGAGGACGGGAGTCCGCATATTAGAAAAACCCCACTATTGTAGGCCAACATCCGGGTGATGGTTCGTTAATCTGTGACAGCATGTGTGATGTGCCCGCACGCAACTCTAGAAAGGGAGAGGAACACTTAGCACTGTCTTCATCCGGGCTAACCACCACTCACTGCCACTGAGTGCTTTCCAATATGCGGCCTGTGCTTGAGGCCTTGCATTTTGCTGACACACTCTGCAAGTCACACATCCGGGTGATGGTCCATTAATCTGTGCACTACAGCATGTGTGATGTGCTTTCACTCATGTTGTGTCACGCTAGAAACAGTGTTGCCAGATTGGGCGGTATCCGACCCAATTGGGCTGTTTAGGATGGCTGTCTGCTGGTAAAAGTGGGTTTTTCTACATATTTAAGGCCATAGAAATCAATAGAATTTAGTTCAAATTGGGCTGGATTTAGTGCTTCCAGGCAGTTTTTTTTTTTTTTTAGCATTTTTCTGGACTGGAAATCATCAGTCTCATCTGGCAACCCTGGCTGGTTAGAAAGGGAGAGGAACACTAGCGCTGTCTTCATCCGGGCTAATCACCACTCACTGCCACTATTGTAGGTCATTGGGTTCAGTCTGGTCCGATAGTGATGGGATTTTCGGCTCTTCTTTGAGATGCGGTTCTACAGGCTCTTCTTACTATGGAGAGCCGGCTCTTTCGGCTCCTAAACGGCTCCCTATATATATATGTTTACATAATTAATAAATTAAAAGTTTTACAACATCTTGTTTCATTATTGACATTGTGAAGTACTTTAGGCAGTGCATAGGGTGTAAAAGCCTTTATGAACAACATAATCATAATCAGTCGTTAATAATGACCCAACATACCCAAATACAAAGTAAATTAAAAAGATATTAATGCATACTATGCATTTCTGATCGCTGTGAGTGTGTCTGTAACACCTGCTCTATCCACTGGCACTTTTAGAGGATACACACAATGAGAGGGAGGGGGAGACAAGGACAAAACAAACAAAAAAAGAAAAACGGCTCCCAAAAAAAATCCCAAAAAGACTCCCATTTGCAGAGCCGGTTCCTGTCATTCACTTCAAAGAGCTGGCTCTTAGAGCCGAAAGGCTCGCGACCGACACATCACTACGGTCCGAGGCTTTCCTTTCCCATACCGCACTGATTAGAAGAGGCAGCAGGCTCTTACAGCACGCCTCCACTCAGCATGCTCGCGTCAATTACCGCGACTGATTCAGTTTGCTGCCAGTTAAGCTTAGCATGTGCTTGTGGGAAGCCTCACTACAGTAGTGTCTCACTCTAAGGTGCCCTGAAACAACTTGCGTATGGAAACTTTGGTTCCATATTCTGTTCAACGCACCCTGTGCCATGCAAGTTTTGTGTGTTGCATACGAATATGTCCATAAAAGTGTTGTACTACCAGACAAATAAAATGCCCCAACTGTACTTATTGTGTCTGAGAATGCACACACATATTGTACATACATACTTACATAAATACATAAATACATACATACATACATACATACATACATACATACATACATACATACATACATACATACATACATACATACATACATACATACACGCACATACTGTACATACAGTACATAAAATGTCTCTGTACTCCTGACGTTTTCTCTTTTTCCTGCCTCTTCCAGGAATGTTTACCCTCACAGAAGTTGCCTCTCTCAATGACATCCAGCCAACCTAATCATTAGTTGATAGCCTTATAGAAGTGTTACCAATTTTTCTACACTCCTGACGTTTTCTCGTTTTCTTTGTATTTCAGGAATGTTTACCCTCACAGAAGTTGCCTCTCTCAATGACATCCAGCCGACGTACCGCATCTTGAAGCCATGGTGGGACGTCTTCATGGACTACCTTGGCATCGTCATGCTGATGTTGGCCATCTTTGCCGGGACCATGCAGTTGACCAAAGACCAAGTCGCATGCCTACCCATCCTGGAGGATGTGGACGCAGACGCGGCGTCGGCCACTCCGCGGCCCGACGAATTCACGGACCCAAAGGGAACAGGAGGAGCAGGTGCCGGATCCGGAGCCGCCGGGGCTGGGGCAGGTGCCACCACGAGCCGCGTTACCCTGGCGGCGGCACCGCTCGCGTCCAAGGACCAACCGGACAGCGTGGTTCAGCAGATACAGTTTCTGCACCAGTCGTCCGCCGTCGTGGCGCAACCGGTGCCCACGGGCGTCAAAACGAACTTGGACTTTCAGCAGTACGTGTTCATCAATCAGATGTGCTACCACGTGGCACTGCCGTGGTACTCGAAATACTTTCCGTACTTAGCGCTCATACACACCATTGTGCTAATGGTCAGCAGTAACTTCTGGTTCAAGTACCCAAAGACGAGTTCGAAAATCGAGCATTTTGTCTCGATTCTGGGGAAATGTTTCGAGTCGCCGTGGACGACCAAGGCGTTGTCGGAGACGGCCTGCGAGGACTCCGAGGAGAACAAGCAGAGGCTGACAGGGGCGGCGTCGTTGCTACCAAAGCACGTGTCCACGAGCAGCGAAGAGGGAAGCCCCAATCAGTCCACGCCCATGCTGGCAAAGACCAGCGGCGTGAAGTTCTCCGCCGAAAAGCCCGTTTTCGAATTTCCGAGCATGACCATTTTGGATAAAAAGGACGGCGAACAGGCCAAGGCGCTTTTCGAGAAAGTCCGAAAGTTCCGCACTCACGTGGAGGACAGCGATATGATTTACAAGATGTACGTTTGTCAGACGGTCATCAAGACCGTCAAGTTCATTTTAATCCTGTGCTACACAATGACATTCATTGCCTCCATTGACTTTGAGCACGTGTGCAAGCCCGAGATCAAACACTTGACTGGTTACGCACGTTTCCACTGCACGCACAACATGGCTTTCATGCTCAAGAAACTGCTCGTCAGCTACGTGTCACTTATATGTGTCTACGGCCTGGTGTGCATCTACACCCTCTTCTGGCTCTTCCGACGGCCCCTGAAGGAGTACTCCTTCGAGAAAGTCAGGGAGGAGAGCAGCTTCAGCGACATACCGGACGTCAAAAACGACTTTGCGTTCCTGCTGCACATGGTAGACCAGTACGATCAACTGTACTCCAAGCGCTTCGGCGTCTTCTTGTCCGAGGTGAGCGAGAACAAGCTGCGCGAGATCAGCCTGAACCACGAGTGGACGTTCGAGAAGCTGCGGGCGCACGTGACGCGCAACGCGGCCGAGAAGCTGGAGCTGCACCTCTTCATGCTGTCGGGCGTCCCCGACGCCGTCTTCGACCTGACGGACCTCGAGGTGCTGAAGCTCGAGCTCATCCCCGAGGCCCGGATCACGGCCAAGGTGTCGCAGATGGTCAACCTGCAGGAGCTGCATCTGTACCACTGCCCCGCCAAGGTCTGTCCTTTTCTGTGGACATTTCTGTGTGTGTGTGTGTGTGTGTGTGTGTGTGTGTGTGTGTGTGTGTGTGTGTGTGTGTGTGTGCGTACGTGCGTGCGTGTGTGTGCGTTTGAGAAAAGGGGGGGAGGGTGTCGAGCATTATGCACTTAATCTCTGCTGCACTTTAAGTGGGATGGGAGGGCTGGGGCGGGTCCAGCACTGGTGTCACTTTTTACCTCTTATTGCACTTTACTTGAAAACCTGCTGCCTGCTTACTAAGTATTGTACCCCCAAACACAATTTCTCTGCCCTTTTTGACCATGACAATAAAATTCTTGAATCTTGAATCTTGAAAGGTGGAGCAGACCGCCTTCAGCTTCCTGCGCGACCACCTGCGCTGTCTCCACGTCAAGTTCACGGACGTGGCCGAGATCCCCACCTGGGTCTACCTGCTCAAGAGTCTGCGCGAGCTGTACCTGGTGGGAAACCTGAACTCGGAGAACAACAAGATGATCGGCCTGGAGTCCCTGAGGGACCTGCGGCACCTCAAGATCCTGCACCTCAAGAGCAACCTGACCAAGATCCCCACCAACATCACCGACCTGTCGCCACACCTCATCAAGCTGGTGGTGCACAACGACGGGACCAAGCTGCTGGTGCTCAACAGCCTGAAGAAGATGGTCAACCTGGCCGAACTGGAGCTGCACAACTGCGAACTGGAACGGATACCGCATGCCATCTTCAGCCTCACCAACCTGCAGGTAAGGATGCAAATTATCGATTAATTCATTAATTGTTAGTTTCAATTCTTTAATCCAAAAGTGATTTGAATATTTCCACTATTCACAACCCTCTTCACACACACTCTTCACATGCCTTTTCACCTGGGTGTCTTGTCTGTCGACTTGGCGATAAATTGCGATTAATGTTTTTTAATCCATTAATGCATTCATCAATTACAGTCGATCAATCGATTAATTGTTTGCATTCCTACCTGCTGTCAAGTCAAGTCAAGTGAACTGTATTGTCAAACATCTATGTAACAGGTTTAACACAGAAGTTTGAAATTGCGTTTGACCAGTCGATAAATCGATTAACTGTTTGTATCCATTCCCTTTGCAACCTGCAGGAGTTGGACCTGAAGTCCAACAACATCCGCACCATCGAGGAGATCATCAGCTTCCAGCACCTGAAGCGTCTCATCTGCCTCAAGCTCTGGCACAACAAGATCATCAGCATCCCCATCTCCATCAGCCACGTCAAGAACCTCGAGTCGCTATATCTCAGCCACAACAAGCTGGACGCGCTGCCCACCTCCCTCTTCAACCTGCTCAAGCTGCGGCACCTGGACGTCAGCCACAACACCGTGTCCGTCATCCCACCCGAGGTGGGCTTCCTGCAGAATCTGCAGCACTTCGCCATCACGGGCAACAAGGTCAGTCACTCTTTTTTTTTATATATATATATATATTTAGGGGCTTTTTATGTCTTTATTTGATAGGACAGTCTGAGATGGTGACAGGAAGCGAGTGGGACAGAAAGATGGGGTGGGATCGGGAAATGACCCCAGCCGGACTCGAACCGGGGTCCCCTTGGGCATGCAAGCCCAAATGTGGGGGGCTTAGCGCGCTGCGCCACAGCGCTCCCCAAGGTCAGAGATTATTGAAGTATAGTAGAGATATGCCAATGTAATAGGTTGATATGGGCACCTAACACGACCAGGTTCCGGTCTGCCTAAAGGAGCGTGTCATAATACTCCTAGCATTGAATAGAACAGTCCTTAGGTCTGCCTAAAGGATCGTGTCATAATACTCCTAGCATTGGTCATCCCGCCCGAGGTGGGATCCTGCAGAACCTGCAGCACTTCGCCATCACGGGCAACAAGGTCAGAGATTCTTTAAGTATAATAGGCCTAGAGAATGACCAGTTTATTGTCTTGTTAGTTTCTCATCTCACTGTAATAAAGAACAGGCCTACAATTTCTACTGTACTCATAAACTGACAATCATCATATCGTCATAACCTTTCCTTGCTATTTTTACATGGTTATTAGAAATTAAAAGGAATACCTGTGGTATTTCAAATTGAAAAACATGTGAAGTACTCACTTCTTTTGCAAATCACTTGTAATGATGAACTATTTATAACAGGCAATGGCCTAGTATACAGCCCACATGATTGATCATGGCAGCTGATCACAGTCAGGAACGATAATGTGGCCCCCAGAGAAAAAAGTTTGGGGACCCCTGATTTAAACAGTCCTCCTGCATTTCCTTCACAGATAGCAGCACAACCAGAGATTCTTTAAGTTTATAGAGATATGCCAATGTAATAGGTTGCTATGGGCACCTAACACGACCAGGTTCCGGTCTGCCTAAAGGGGCGTGTCATAATACTCCTAGCATTGAATAGCCATCGGTCTGCCTAGGTCTGCCTAAAGGGACCCCCCTCCTCATTACAATTCTAGAACCCAGAAACAATGGGCCAATTGAACCTCTCTCTCTACTCTCTCTGATACAAAGTCAGAGATTCTTTAAGTATATAGAGATATGCCAATGTAATAGGTTGCTATGGGCACCTAACATGACCAGGTTCCGGTCTGCCTAAAGGAGCGTGTCATAATACTCCTAGCATTGAATAGAACAGTCCTTAGGTCTGCCTAGGGATCCCCCCCACCTTGCAATTCTAGAACCCGTTAACAATGGGCCAATGGAACCTCTCTCTCTCTACTCTCTCTGTTACAGCCATCTGGCATTGGCCAATGGAGTAACTGGTGTATTTACTTTCTCTTACTTTTACTTTTGACCTCTGGTGAATTTAAACAAATTACACCGCACTCACGATTAAAAGTCTCTCTCTTTACTCTCTCTGAAAAGGTGGAGTTCGTGCCCAAGCAGCTCTTCAAGTGCACCAAGCTGCGGACGCTGTGCCTGGGCCACAACTGCATCACGCAGGTGCCCGAGAAGATCGGCCAGCTGATGCAGCTCACCCACCTGGAGCTGAAGGGGAACTGCCTGGACCGCCTGCCGCCACAGATGGGCACCTGCCACCTGCTACGCAAGAGCGGCCTGCTGGTGGAGGACCACCTGTTCGACACGCTCCCCCTGGAGGTGAAAGAGAGCGTCAACCAGGAGTAGTAGATCAGTTAGTAGTACACAGCTTTTTTGTTTTTTTTTCGTTAACAAACATTCAGCAGCTCGGACGGAGGAACAAAAATGCCAAACGTGCGGGCTGCTGGTGGAGGACTACCTGTTCGACACGCTCCCCCTGGAGGTGAAAGAGAGCATCAACCAGGAGTAGATCAGGGGTCTGTTTCTCGAAAGCGTCTTTGCTAAGCTAACGAAGTTAGCAAAGTCCTTCGTACGAGCGACAGTGATGCTCACCACTAAATCCAAGGGAACGTTAAGACGGTCTTAAGACGGTTAGCAACAACAAGAATCGAGAAACGGACCCCAGGACAGTTGTACACAGGTTTTTTTTCTTTTCGTTTACAAACATTCAGCAGCTCGGAGGAACAAAAAAAATGCCAAACGCGTGACTGAGGCAAATCACGTGTGCGCAGCTTTTGAGTGACAGCAAGCCTCCAGCCAATCAGAGAGGCTGATCTCAGAAGCCCTCTCAGCTGTGCTCGCAGCGCAGCATGAATGTTTGTATACGAGGAAGCCCTGTATTGATGGAGATAGATGGATGGATGGATGCAACCATACCAGTCCTGTCCAGTCCTCTAAAGTCCAGTACCACTTCATTACAGAGATGGAGGCTCCTGTCCAAGTATTGATCAGGTCTAACTGACCGTGGTCCTGTGCCAGGGACTGTGGATGGGAGCAACATCTCCCTGGCTAAAGGCTCAGGGGTGCATTTTTCAAAAGAGAAGTTGTTAGCCTGTTAGCAACTTTGGTAGTTGCCAATGGGAAAATACATTGAAAACAACAAAGTAGCTAATGTAGTAAGCAACTTTGGTTTCGAGAAATCCATCCCAGAGTTGTAGAAAGTAGAAGTAGACGTATTCTTACAGGTGTAACTACAGCACTAGTTGCATGATATTACAAAGTTGAATCCATGTAATATCATACCACTAGCGTTTACATCTGTGAGAGTAATTCTACTTCTACTTCATACAACTCTGGCTAGGCTTGTATTCAGAGCGGCTGTACATGCCTGCAAATGTGTCCCAATTTATGGAATGGATGTCCAGTCATTCAAGTTTGCATAAAAGCATTATGCAGATGTTCTTTTATTTTTTTTTTAAGGAAAAAAACGTTGTCATATATTGTACAATATAAATCATGTGGGTATTATTTTACAGTAGGTTGACACCAAAGCTGATACTCAATGGCATAAGGAACCAGTCAAACATCCTCTCATCCCATCATACAGCCTTCATACAGTCTCATTATTCCACCACACATTATTATTATTTATTATTATTATTATTATTATTATTATTATTATTATTATTATTATTATTGCCATCGGTTCAGCATACGCTCAGCACGCCACTTGAGAAACCTCCCAATGCCGTTTGGCATGGTTGTGATGTTTTTGTCATGTTGAGTCCCTCAAAGCACACTTCAATGTAGCAGTTAGCAGTCACACATGTGCACAGCATGTGCATTCGAGCACTTGGCATTGACACATTGACTTAATCTTGCATCATTCCATCCATCCAGCCATCAGTGTTGCCAGATTGGGCGGTTTCCCGCCCAATTGGGCTGCTTAGGATGGCCGTGTGCGGGTAAAAATGGATATTGGAGAAAAAAATAGAAATCAATAGCATTGGGCGGGATTTAGTGATTCCAGGCGGGTTTTGAGCATTATTTGGGCCTCATCTGGCAACCCTGCCAGGCATCCATCTATCCATCCACCCATTTCTAGCTGGCAGTGATCTCCACTACCAGCTCTACAGTGATGAGTGCTATATTGGTGCATCCCTTACCTAGAGCAGTGCGGTTATGCATACTGTTCAGCTGGGGCATATACTACAAAGCTGGTTCAGGAGTAAACCAGGTCAAGTTAAGAGGTAAATCATCTAATAGAAGAGCCTGGAGTTCTTAAGAAAATGAGGACTCCAGGCTCCTCTATTAGATGATTTACCTCTTAACTTAACCTGTGTCTCTTTTCCACTAGCGGTTTTCTGGTAGGCCTACGGCTCGACACAGCGCGACTCGGTCGCCACTTTTTGCTGTTTGAATAGGCACGACACAGCTCAATCATAAAGCAAAAAGTGGCGACCTGTAGGCCTGCCAGAAACACGGCAGTGGAAAAGAGACACTAGTTTACTCCTGAACCAGCTTTGTAGAATAGGCCCCTGCTCAGCTAGTCTATGAGAGATGAGAACAGAGGCTACTCATCCTTAATGTCTACGTCTCTCTAGTCACGCCACCAAATATGGAGTATGGACCATGAGACACAGGGCAGGAGAGGCACAGGACAGGAAAGAACAGGGCAGGACACAGCAGAAATGAATGTTTTACTGCTGGTCACGTTTCATTCAATGAGAGACTTCTGTCAATTGTGGCGTTAAAAAGTTAAGCTCAGGGCTGGTAACATTTTTCTTGAAGAAAGGGGCTGGTGTGTCCGTGTGTGTGTGCGTGTGTGTGTGTGTGTGTGTGTCTGTGAATGTGTGCGTGTGCGTGTGTGCATGTGTGTGTGTGTGTGTGTGTGTGTGTGTGTGTGTGTGTGTGTGTGTGTGTGTGTGTGTCTGTGAATGTGTGCGTGTGCGTGTGCGTGTGTGCATGTGTGTGTGTGTGTGTTTTGAATGTTCTGTATGGACCATGTTAGAGTGCTGACCTTAAGGCATTCTTCCAGAGTCTGGGAAAAAAAATACACAAGAGTGTATTGGCCAGCAGTATACTTTACCATCGTGACCCTCTCCCTTTCAGAGGTTTTAAAAGACATGAAAATAAAAAAATATGAGACTGAAAAAATAATAAAAATAAAGAAACAAAACAAAAACATGTAGTACCATTAGCTAGGTGCCAGGGATATCCCATTGGTTTGTTTTCTTTTCTTTTGGCAGCCTTTTTTTTTCTCATAATCACTTTTTTTCTGCCGTATTTGTTTTTATTTTTATTTTTAATTTGACCATGTTTTACGACAGACTTGTAAACATGTAGCAATCTAGTGGTACTCACTCTTGTCACATTCTGAACATTTCTGTTCTACTCAAATGTCTTGTGTCCTGTGCATGATCACATAGGGTAAAAGAAACATGCCAAAAAGAAAAGCATCCAAGCGTTTTTTTAAAGCCATTGTGTGTTCATGGTCCTCACTCACACTCCTCCCCACATTTCCTGGAGGAGCCTATTGATTGTACCTTGTATTTTTTTGTTTTTTTGTTTTGTTTGTTTCAGATGTAACCAGGGAAGACTACGGAGCTCTTAAAATTACAAGTGAGAGTAAAAAGAAAACAATTGTTTCTTGTGGCCACCAGAAACATTCCTCGTGCCCACCTGAAAGTACAGTTTCAGGTGCGCACGTGAAAGTTTCTGGTGGTCATGTGAAAGTTTCTGATGCGCACTAGAAAGTTTCTGGTGCGCACGAGAAACACCCAGGTAATTTTCTTTACTCTCTCATGTCATTTTAAGGGCTCCGAAGAAGACAAATGCACAGCATACAAAATTAATCATTAACCAGCAACGAATGATGTGCACACATTTGTATATACTATATATACTGTTCTGAATACCAAGTTTTAAGAAAAAGGAGATTTACCACCAACCCTCTCTCCTCATGTCCTGACGTGACACACCAACATGGCATGACCTTTGCTGCTTACAGACCACGATCCCGTGTATGCTGACCTTTCACCTTTGACCTCTGGTGACCTCTGGTGACCTTGATATGTAACTCCTTTTTTATAGAATACTCTAGAAGTACTCCAGCTCAGTTAGTGGACGTGCATTAGATGCATCTTTCGTATTCTCTTAGCTCTCCTGGCCGTCTGTGAGGCTGTCTCACAATGACACACACGATAACGATACGACACTTTGTACCGCATGAAGCACCACAGACACGGTGCCATTTATTCTGCTTCGAACGTACGTATGGCCGTGCTGCAGAATATGCGCTTCCTTGTTGGAAACACCACAACTTATTTGGCCACTAATTGTCCCCTCTCTCTCTCCTCTCCTCTTCTCTGGTTATTCTGTTGTCCCTGAATGCCCGACCGCAGTCTCTCCTCACGGGACGGGAGGGTTTAGAAATAACACAGAGTGCAGACAGGACAGAGATGCACTATTTTAAGTCGTGTTTTCAAGGCAGTTGTCAATGTCACAGCATTATTGTGTACTGAAGGGAACAGCGACACACACAGTGTTGCCAGATTGGGCGGTTACCCTACTACTTGGGATGGCCGTCTGCGGGTAACAACGGGAAAAATTGGCCATTTGGCGTTTTTTTTTTTGTGGCCGTTTTGGGCCAATAGAAGTAAATGCAATTTGTTGAAATTGGGCGGAATTTAGCACATTCTGGCGGTTTTTGGGCGGGATTTGATCAGACATATCTGGCAACACACACACGTGATAAACCTGAGCAACATCCCCCCCAACTGGCCACACACCCCCTACAGTACTCCTCCCTACTCCAGTGCTCCTCACCCTTGTCTTGGCACACACCAGCGCATCTCTACTTTGTCTACTGTCCAATAAAACCAGTAGCGCCGCATTGGATGATCAGCATATGATAATAATAATAATAATGATAATAATAATAATAAGATGAAATGGTACTCGCTCGAAGATCAAGTACTGCATGCGGAGCCATAACCAAGGGATCTCTCACCTCAGTGTTTTAAATCCTTTAAAAGAACAAGACAGGGCTGCATTTCTCGAAACCATAGTTGCTAACTACATTGGCTACTTTTTTGTTTGCAATGCAATTTCCCATTGACAACTACCGAAGTTGCTAACTGGCTAACAACTGCAGTTTCGAGAAACGCACTCCAGACCAGACCGATCTATAGACGTTTTTGTCTCACTGCCACCTCTGAATGCTGCAAACATCATTGTGATTGCGTTTCCTTTTGTTTTAAAGATGCTGTCTTGTCTCACACACCAGGAGTGCGTTTCTTGACAGCGTCATTGCTAACTAAGTTAGCAACTTACTTGGTTGCAAGTCAATTTCCCATTGGAAACCTAGTAAGTTGCTAACTGGTTAGCGATGATGCTTTCGAGAAACAGGCTCCTCAGGTCTGGTAAAATAATAATAAAAAAGCAACGCCTGAACTGACCTTAGGAAGCATTAAGACAAAAGGTATACATATATTTTGGAAAATGTTTTAATATATAATGGAAGAATGTTGCAAGGATTACTCTTAGGTAGATTTTAAATTGTTATTTACATGTATATTTTCAAGTATTGTCTTTCCCTTTATTAAGTTCATATGTCCAATTTTTAACTAAGCTGCCTCTTTTTAATTTACTTTTATAATGTAAAGTAATTCATTTCTAAACCAATGTTTTAACTTTCAGTTGTACGCTGAATTGAAATCAATAAACACTGATGTTATGTCAACCCATTTACCTTTTGATATACGTTTTGCCAGTGCGAACACATGCACCCTCTAGGCCTACTTGAAGCCTGCTAGTGGTATGGTATGGGCAGGGGCGCCGCCAGGGGGGAGAAAGGGGACAGTTGTCCCGGGCACAATCAGAAAGTGGGGGCAGAATTGGATCCTCATTACATTCCATATATTGGGCCAGGGGGCCCTTTCAGATGACTTTGTCCTGGGCCTGGGCCTGGCCAAAGCTGTCAGTGGCCGTGGGTATAGGCATAGGCCTACTTTATGATTCTATGATTTTATAAAACTATAATTCCTGAAGAAGGAAATGGAGGTAAATAGTACATTGCCAGACACTACTGTAAATGGGGCCATGGGGCGAGCTTGTCTGTTTGGAGTGAGATCGATGTCCTCGTGAAGTGTGTCTGGCTGGACGCAACAGGAGCTCTTGAAGACGTGTGATATCGTCACTACAGTGGACAGCAGTGAGTTGTGACATTGCAGCCCCTACCGTACAGTAGTAGGCTCTCAGTACAGAATGCCACACGGCTGTGAAAATGAGGGCACGGTTACATATCTACGCGTGTGTCATAACATTTTGACCCTGTTGTTCAATGATAACTCTTTTATATGGCACACTGGCACACAGAGGAAGGCACACACCGAAACATGTCTGTGCACAAAAATAAAGAAAACAGTTTGATGCAAGGTGTGCCCCCTTTTCTTTGATTCTAAGTATTTTATTTAGGACAGCACCCTCGAAATTAATCAAGAAACCCGAGTGAAGCCTGCCACCTGCCATACTTAGGTCTTTTATATGCCCATAAATGTTGTATTCCTATGTTGTCATTTTATTAGCAACTTATAGCATTCTATGTCAACAGTGGCTCGCCATATTACAAAAATAGACTACTGCACAATTATTTTCGTATTAAGCATTCTTGATTAGGCCTACCGTATAGGCCTATAGGCCCACTTAGGCCTATCTAATTGTAGCCTAATCCTAATGAATCTAGTTTTTAACCGGGGTAACCTATTGCTGATTGTGCATGAATTGTTCTGCAACCCTGGAAGTCCCACAGGCCGAGGCCTGCCATCCCATGTAGGCTACCTTCAGTAGAAGGCTTTGTTTCAGAAGCTGAATCATTTCTCAAAATGACACAACACAGCACAGGGATTTCCTGAGGCAAGCTCTTTTGAAATTAAATGTGCGTAAGGACACTCTACTACTTCCTCAAAAAGAGAGACAAATGTAATGGATTTCACTCCATGTACATACAACACGTGCTTGCACTTCTCTAATGAATACCTTGAGTCATCAGTTGTAGTCGCGGGCGGAACTGGATCTCGCCTGCTTGTCCCACTCTGCATTGTCACGCCATCCTCTGACCTCGTCTTTGTTTTGATGCGGGAGCGCCCTCTGGAGGTGAAATGAATCCTCTCACCACCCTCGACATGTCATCGCAAAGATTTACACAATTTCAAAAATCTTCAAAAATGTTACATTTCAGACTTATGTATTTAATAGGTATTTTGGTAGTCATTACCATTGTTACATAGTTATTACATCTGTAGCTGCAGCTTTCACCAGGCCTAGGCTTTTCTTCATAACTACAAACAAAAAGAAAGAATTCTCAGGCGAAGGACAGTAGAAAAATAGAAATAGAAAGCCTTTTAAACAATACAATATAATGAGATAATTTAAATGGTGCACACTGTCCTTGATAGATGAACACAGTCCTTAGTGCAAGTAAGTAGGCTATGTGTTCATGACAGCTTTGGGGAAGAACCTTTTAGTCTTTTAGTCTATTGGGTTTAAGTTATTGGCTGGTAATGACCTGTAGCGCCTGCCAGAGGTCCACAGTGTGAGCAGATGGAAGCCAGAGTGTGAGACGTCTTTAATGGTATCCATGAGATGTACTGTATAATGTACTGTATATGGAGGTTATAAGATTGTTATCACTAACTTTTATTAGGAGAATATCATCATTCTAAAATTATAAAATAATGATATACACCTAACATCTGATTCAAATTCTGGGTGTAACATTGCCTGTGCATTGCACTCAATGGCCAGCTCACTGTTTATTACAATGTAGCAGGGCTAATACTTTCAGGATTGAGAAAAATGTTTTTAAAATACATTTATGTAAATGTATTCAATTGTTCAACGTTTGACATTAGTGAAATTGTATATAAGGGATTCATGAAGATAGGAAAGAGTTGAAAGTGAAATTGCAGGTGTACAGGTTAAAACAGCCTATACTGTGTACTGTCTTGCTAAGAGGGCTAGCCCTTCTTGTGTGTGATGTTTCATTTCAGATAGGAGCAGACCTGAAACAACCCTCTATTTCTATCTCTCCACGAGTACTGTATGTACTTTCCAACTGCACCAAGGCCAACTGTTGCTGTGCAACACTATCAGAACAGATGACTATACTACAAAGACGAATACAGCAGTGAAAAACAGTCTTAGTAACATGAACCTCAGTCTAGACCTCAATCCTAAATGTTTACAAGCATACAAATGGAAACAACAACAAAAAATTCCCAACCAAACAACAACACCAACCCACACATGCCCCCAGGTGCAATATTAGCTTCTCCCATTTCCAGTTACTCTGCTCCTGCTGCTCCCCTGAATGGAGGCTTTGTGGGCCATTTTTTTCTCCTCCCAGAGTTTCCCTGAATCAGAGCTGGACTGGGCCCACAAACTGACCCGGGCATTTTTTGTTTTGTTTTGGCATAGACCATCCCCTCACCCCCACCCCCACACAAGAATGATGGTCTCAGTACATTGCATTATATATTAAAGATCCACTGATGGGCCGCCCCATGAAAATTGTCGGCCTGTCTCTAGGACATTTTTAAACAAATGTAACAGGTTGGACTAGTAGTCTAGGCAATGGGTGAAAAAATCGCTCGCAAGGTGATAAAAGCATGAAACTTGGCACAAGTGTTCATTAGGACATGCTTATCAATTTCAGGGGTGGAGCCACCCAGAATTCAATGTTGCATAGCAACGGTTGCTAGGCAAAGCATTTTCTTAAGCAACCAGCATCACAGATAGAGTTTCTTAGCATGTTTGTGGTGTCATGATGTCTGTCCATGTTCATTAGGACATGTTTATCAGTTTCAGGGGTGGAGCCTCCCAGAATTCAATGTTGCATAGCAACGGTTGCTAGGCAAAGCATTTTCCTTAGCAACCAGCATCACGGATAGAGTTTCTTAGCACTTTTGTGGTGTCATGATGTCTGTCCTTGTTCATTAGGACATGCTTATCAGTTTCAAGGGTGGAGCCACCCAGAATTCAATGTTGCATAGCAACAGTTGCTAGGCAAAGCATTTTCCTTAGCAACCAGCATCACGGATAGTTTCTTAGCACTTTTGTGATGTCATGATGTCTGTCCTTGTTCATTAGGACATTCCTATCAGTTTCAGGGGTGGAGACGCTCAGAATTCAATGTTGCATAGCAATGGTTGCTATGCAAACCATTTTCCTTGGCAACCAGCATCATTGATAGATTCTTAGCACTTTTGTGGTGTCATGATGCCTGAATCTACAGTACTTGTCCTAATATAACTGCAGTAATGGTTGGAGTTGATATACCTTCAATATCGGAGATAATTTCCTCTTTGTTATTCTTGCCATTCTAACTCGTTCTTATATTGTGCTCATCTAAATTAAAGAGTTTAAACACTCATACAATTTTACAGTTGCTATTCCTGTATCCAAAGAAAACATACAACATACAACAAACATACAACATTTAGGAATTACAAATTCCTGACAGTAAAACACATACAATTCAGATAATAACCATAGACAATGCTTGCTTGGTTCACACCAGACCATACCACAAGTTAGATATGGTCTGTAGACCGCCTACTGATTTCTCATAGAGAGGAGTGGTTTGCGATTGCTAATGGCCATTTATTTGCTGTTCTCATTAAGTGTTATCATTTGGTCTATATGTAGCCCATAGCCAATTGTGTCAGTTACTGTATATTGAAACAAACTGAAAGGTTCCGTTTTTCAAGTACTGTAAAGGGTGGTTTATGCCTCGAGATCAGCGTCCCTGCGTCGTGATGCAGTGAGCCGCGCAGTTAACGGAGTGAACCCCCCCCCCATCACGCAGGTACTCTGGGGCACCTCCCCGAAATTGTGTCTCGACGCAGGGATAATGCAGACAGCGACGGCGTGAAGGGCGAAAATAGGTCTCTGATTGGTCCTCTCGACCAGCCTGCTCTGTCCTCGAGTCGAGAGAACAAGCTACTTCCTTGTTCTAACCTTCGTCGGTCTACGGACTGTGAGCTCTTCCTTAAATAAGTTGCCTGTGCTTTGTCGTTTGATTTATTTACACGAACCAAAGACAACACGTGCGCTTGCAAGTTACGACGCTGTTTCGAATTGAGCCGAATTATTTGGACAGTTGAACAGTGTTCCGAGGTCGAGGAAACATTCCGCTTCGTGCGACCCATCCTCGACAAATGAGCCACTTCTTTGTTCCAAACTACGCGCTGGCTGCAGTGCAATCAAAAATGCACGTGACATAAATATGTAATGCTTCATTTTCATTGTCGTCGAGTCTGTGAAGCTAAAAAACAACCGACACGTCTAGGTTACTCTTTGTATTGAAGGCAGTTTGAGCGTGAAATGATATCGCGCAGACCGCGCTTCAAAACAGGGCATAAACCAAAATTAACTGCATCATGGCTGGGACAAGCTCACTCCGTGGCACTGAAAGGAAGTATAACCCGCCCTTAATACACGTCATCATCTTTCCACCCCTCCCCACTTGCTGATTGGCCCCCAAGATCTAGTTGCCTCGCTGAGGGATAGAATCCATGGACGCTTTTCAGACTGGAATGTGCAAAGCAACATAGGATTTCCCAGGCTAAGACAACACAACTGATACTGTGTAGGCAGCAGTGGCTTAAGCACTCATTCAAACCCAGATTGTCTGTTTTGTCTAGATTCAGCCCATTAAGGTTAAGTAAAGATTAGGTTAATAAGAGTGTTTTCCATACCTTCATATATGGCTGAAGAGAGGTTGAGCCACAGGAACTGTCATTAACTGGCACAGAAAGATGACTGTAACAATGTGATGCCTAAGCACTTGGCAGTGAAATTGTATATTTTGTACAGATTGCAATAATCAGGTTAATGATAGAATGGTACGTCAGTAGGTTTTTGGATAGAGAAACAGTACAGCGCTTCTATTCCATTTGATAAAGGTTCAGTGTAAATACTGTAAGAATTAAGTTAAGAAAAGGATGTGAAACTCAGGCCAGGGGACCAAATTTGGCCCACGGAACCACTTCGGCCATTAGGCCCGCAAGATCTTTGCAAATTTGTATTCCAGTTGGCCCACATACACCATCAATACATAGACAATGTGACTTGAAGGCAAAATTCAGTCAGTCCGAGTTAGAGTACTTTTATAAATCCACAAAGCAAAATTTTGTTCATCACAAGAATTATCAGTGTGTGTCCAGACTAGTGTAACAGCACATACATAGTTTGTTAGTTTTAAATTTGGATATTTGGAATATACAGAAAGTAATTATATATTAATACAGTAATAGGCAAACAGTACCCATGATTGTAACCAACTGCTAAACTGACAACTATTGGTGAAGAGAAAAACATTTCTTTGCATTTCATGACTATAATCTGCTGCTATTAAACCATATACTTTTAGACAGACTCCATTCATTTTGAAAACATGTTACAGTTGTCTAAATTTTTTGTAACACATAATCCATTTAGGATTTTATAATTAGTTCCTGGGTATGCATGTAATCACTTTGTCATTTGACACAACACAGGCAAATGATGTTGTTCATGCAGGCATCTTTCTTTCCAAAGTTGTAATTTTGTGCTCTGAATGATCAGTATGCAGTCGGCACATGCAAAATGCAGTGAAATAAAGAGAGGCCTGACTTGAAGTGACACTTAAAGCCCCTCATTACTACAAATGTGTTCAAGAAGAACTTAAGTGAGAATAATATTCACATAATTGCAACGCTTTGTGGTTTCTAGAATGACACCAAAGGAGTCACAATGTCCCATTTGCTATATAACCTTTAATGTATTAATACAGTGATATAGCGAAGTCAAGATATACACATATCATACCACAGAACTGATTAAAAACTGTGTTGATGTTTGTTGCTCAGGAATGTTCATTGATTATGAAAGGTCATAAGCATACATATTGCAGTATTTGAAGCATTATGATGCATTATTTTAGTGATATTAGGGCAAGGAGTCAATATTTAGACAAAATTGCTGGGAACTGTATTACTGATGCTAGTTGCTAATGAAGATGCTTTACCTAGCAACTGTTGCTAGGCAACATTGGATTTTGAGTGGCTCCACCCCTGATATTTAGTGATATTTGGGCAAGGAGTTAATATTTACACATCATAACACCACAGAATTGCTGGGAACTGTATTACTGATGCTGGTTGCTAAAGAAGATGCTTTACCTAGCAACGGTTGCTAGGCAACATTACATGCTGAGTGGCTTCAAGTAACATTAGGGCAAGGAGTCAATATTTAGACATCATAAAATCACAAAATTACTGGGAACTGTACTACTGATGCTGGTTGCTAAGGAAGATGCTTTACCTAGCAACGGTTGCTAGGCAGCATTACATTTTGAGTGGGTCCACCCCTGATATTAAGTAATATTAGGGCAAGGAGTCAATATTTAGACATCATAACACCACACAATTGCTGGGAACTGTATTTCTGATCCTGGTTGCTAAGGAAGATGCTTCTCCTAGCAACCGTTGCTAGGCAACGCTGAATTCTGAGTGGCTCCACCCCTGAAATTAATAAGCATGTCCTAATGAACATTTGTGCCAAGTTTCACGCTTTTATCACCTTCCGAGCGATTCTCCCATTATATTGCACCCATTGCCTAGACTATAGGTCCCCTGTTAGTGTGCATGTTGTAATTGAAAACAGCTGCCCGTGTGGGCGAGGGTGGAGCCCTTCCGGTTAGTATAAATTGCCTACTATGTTGTCTGTTAGCCAGGTGTGGCTAACCTCAGTAACGGTTGGCGCTTGGGGAAGCCCTGTACGCTGGGTGAAGTAGGTGATGTTGGCGTGTTGGGTGTTGGACCCACACTGGAGCGCGTAGAGCGCAGCTGAAATGCGGACGCCAGGTTGCCGCATGTAGCCTAACCGGCTCGAAGGTAAGCCCTTCTGTGTGCACCTGGCGATAGCCAATTATGTTTGTACTGTGGCTAACGAGATGTTGTTTCATTGCAGCATTGCATGGTGAAGCAAGGGTCAACCGTAGACTTCCAAGCTCGGTCCAGTGCTTCCCAATTGCAACTGAAGGTAATTTCTAATTAACCGTCACTCTGTGCCTGTGGCTTTCATGCCACACCTTGCTCATTGATAATGGCATTTCCCTGGCATTAACCCAGTCTGTCTTGTGCTTTCTAGGTTGAGCACATTATTGTCAATTGGCTGGGGTGGGGGGACGCCGCCGTCCTTTCCCGGTGTTTGTGTTTGTTATTTTGCCTTTTACCACCACGAGCTCTTTTAGTAGTGGCAGGTTGTTGTTCCTTTGCGCAGGTGCACGACGCTTTCGTCTTTCAGCCATACGGTCTGACACGGTCAGCTCCAGTCACCCACCCCTTAGACAAGGGATGAGTGATTGGGGACTGGCCGGTTGAGATTTGTAGCAGTATCGTGTAAACTTATTGGTGAGGTGTAGATCCCCTGAGTGGTATAGTAAACTCTCTGCCAAGAGGCCTGATTTGATAAACATAGGCTACCTCTTCACTGTGAATCATTTCAGTGTGCTGTGACTTATTTTGTTTATTTTGATTATGTTTTGTGTGTACAGTTTTGATTGATTGCAGTGTTATTTTGCATTCGCAGTGCAGTGTGTAGTTAACACACTCAGTAAATTACCTGTACTAGGCCTACTCAGTGCTCTCGCACTTAAGCCGTCACCGTTTCACGATATGTACCTGTATTGACTTCAGTAGAGTTAAGACTCTGTTTGTGTATATGGACTCAAGTGAACTGCCTGCTCATTTTGAAAACGAATAAGACTGAAAGCAGAAGAAAATAAAAACTATTGTATGTGCAACAGCTGTGTCATCCTTGTCATCTAGAACCTGTCGGGGAAAATTGTATTTTTAACATCTGGGTTGTCTCACCCTTAACGAGACTGGCGTAGTCACCTTTTAAAACCTAATTGCTTAAAAGTTAGTAATCCTACCAACCTCCCCTCTGCTACACAAAGAAACAAAAAACTCTTAAAAAGTACTATACCTTGGACTAAAGAGCACACAAAACCCAAGAAGCCAACAAACAATCTGGATAAGAGCACGCCATACTCAACAAACAAAAAACTCCCCCCAAAAAACAAAAGCATCGGCCCTTGATCACTATCGCTGTCGGCCCACTGGGAAAATGCCCTGTGTGCCAGATGACCAGTCCAGTCCAGTGCTGCCCTGAATGCAATGGAAGCTGTGCTCTCTGTTGGCCCTCAGCACACAGGCGGCCCTTAGGGCTGGACTGGCCATCTGCCATACAGGGCGTTTTCCCAGTGGGCCTCAGGAGGCTGTTTGTTTTGTTGACCATCATAATATTGTAGCAAAAAGGGGCGGTAAGGGGCTGGTCTACTGTATGCCAAAAAATGCCTGGACCGGTTTTATTAGTCCCAGTCCAGCCCCACGAGCCCGTAGGGATCAGTTGAGGGGGTGCTCGACCCTCACTCAAAGCCCTCGCCGGCCGGCCGATCGAAGCCTTCAGAGTGCTGGAGGAGAGAAGAGGTTAAAATCTCCAGTCTTACAGTATAGTCCAAGTCCCCCGAAGGGAGAAGGAGAGGAGCTATCTTTTCAGTTCTGAAGATCTCAGTTTCACCACTTGTGTCCAAAAGCACTTTCTTTTTCTTTTTCTTTTTTGCTTCTTTCTTTCTTTTTTTCGAAGAGGCAAAACGAAACTTTAGCAGAAGGTCCTCTGAGGGAACAAGACTATACTTTTTAAGCGATAGCCTGGAGCTACTAGACTATGTGAGCGAGTGAAAGAAAGAAAGAAACCCTGCTGCCGTGGAGAGAAACCCTGCCGAGGTTTGCAGTCCGTGCTCTGCCCAGCGCTCTGCCCAGTGCTTAAAGTAGGCCAACTGTATTAGACTATTGTCTGAGCTCAGTGTTGCCAGATTGGGCGCGTGCCCGCCCAATTGGGCTACTTGGGATGAGCGTCTGCGGGTAAAAACGGGAAAAATTGGCCATTTGGCCATTTTTCAGCTGTTTTGGGCCCATAGAAGTCAATGTAATTTGTTGAATTTGGGCGGAATTTAGCGCATTTTGGCGTTTTTTGAGAACCTTTTGGGCGGGATTTGGTCAGACACATCTGGCAACACTGACTGAGCTGCAGAGGGATGGCTAGCCCAAGGAAACACCAAGAAGCAGCAGACAGGCAGCACAGATATATACTGTAGAATAAAACAAAGAAAAGTGAAACCAGACAGCCTGAATCGTGTGTAATATTTCACTAATTGAGAGGGGAGGCCTACAGGTCCCATTTGCTTCTTTAATGTCTAATGCCTGTTAAAGTGAAATCTAATAAAGAATGGGAAAATAGGTCACAAAGGTACATCCACATAAATCACCATTAATCAATGCACCAATAGTTAATAGTCTGACCGGAACAATTTTGGGTCAAATTTAGCTTCAGGGGAGTTATTTATACTGGACTACTAAGGGAGTGGTTCTTCACCTGGTTCTAAAGTGGTTCTTAAGTGGTTCTAAACCTCAACACAAACAAAACTCTGCACACCCCCTGGAATCTCTGGTGCACCCCCAGGGGGTGCCTGCACCGGGTTGTGACCAAAATTCTGCTAGCAAACATAATAATTAGGCCAAATCAAAATCAAATTAAAGCATGTTTTGTTCCCCAAGTAAAGTCATTAAGGTATTAATTAATGTCTCAAGCAAGAATCATTGTAATTGATCACTTAATTTTTTTTTTTAGTGCATATACACATGTAGAAGTTTGGCTTGGGGGTGCGCGGCCTGTCTTGGGCAGAGGCAAGGGGGTGCTTTAAGGCAAAAAGGTTAAGAACCACTGCACTAAGGGATGGCCTTGTTGAAATCATGACAGCTCTACTATAGTATAATATAGTTTCTACTGGATGATGATATTCCGTAATTGACGATACACCTACCGTAAGATACACATTCCTCTATTGCTGAACACCACAAGTGATAAAAGGCCAACAGTATGACCATATGGATCCTTCCACAGTGGGGCGCCACTGAGCATGTGCTGCTAAGGCTCATGGGATACGACAGGAAGTGACAGCAGCTTTGCCACCACTTGTGCTTCCCCTATTACCGTGTGTGTGTGTGTGTGTGTGTGTGTGTGTGTGTGTGTGTGTGTGTGTGTGTGTGTGTGTGTGTGTGTGTGTGTGTGTGTGTGTGTGTGTGTGTGTGTGTGTGTGTGTGTGTGTGCGCGTGTGTGCGTGTATGTGTGTTGTTTCTCTTCTTCATGAGGCTAAACTCCCCTGACGCCATCCTGTTATGACAATCCTGTCAGGTCAACTGGACACCCCCCCATACACCCCCAGCCCAAATACACACACACACACACACACACACACACACACACACACACACACACACACACACACACACACACACACACACACACTAAAACACACACACACACACACACACACACACACACACACACACACACACACACACACACACACACACACACACACACACACACACACACACACACAGACAGACACACACACACACACACACACACACACACACACACACCCCAAAACACACATGAACACACACACACACACACACACACACACACACACACACACACACACACACACACACACACACACACACACACACACACACACACACCCCAAAACACACATGCACACACACAGACACACACACACACACACACACACACACACATACACACACTCACACTCACGCGCACACACGAACACGCACACGCACACACACACGCGCACACACACACACACACACACACACACACACACACACACACACACACACACACACACACACACACACACACACACACACCCCAAAACACACATGCACACAAACACACACACACACACACACACACACACACACACACACACACACACACACACACACACACACACACACACACACACACACACACACACACACATCAGAAAGCACACTCCACATACACTAACACGCGCGTGCACTTCCGTACACACTACTCTTCATGACATCATTATTTCCATCAGATCAGGACATGCACAGAAGTCCAGTGACAGAACAGACGGCAGGAATGGTCTCATCGTCTCCCTGGCATGCGATGGGCATAGCGCAGAAATGGTCTCATCCACTCATCCACATCCACTTTTGTAACGCCGCATTATGTAATAACGGTGCAATATGTAATAATGTAACAAATTATTACATAATGTGGTGACAATCGCCGCATTGTGTAATAATTTACGCATTTCGTAATACATTTCTTGAACGCATTTCGTAATAACTTTTTTCTCATCTTGTAATAAATTATTACAAAATGCGAAATTTATTACGGAATGCGGCCGCAACTTTTTTTTTTGATGGAAATGTAATAACATGGTGCATTATGTAATAATCTATATGGATATGTTTTTTCTGCACTTGGATTCAGTAGGCGCAGCACACATACATAGTCTCAGTGACATGGTATAGTCACTGCCCTCTCTCTCTCTCATTCTTCTCAGTTCTCAAACTGCTCGAGAGTCGCGAATGATGCGGTTAAAACCGTTAAGAAATAATTTCACAACTTGTTGCGTGCAACGAGTCCAACGAATGTCTCGCACTTTCTGCTACATTACACCAATTTACAGCGACATTAAATAGGCCAGGTCTAAACACTTCACGAGGAGGTGAAAACTTGTCTTGCACTTGCGTGGGTCTGTGGCGAGAGAGAGAGAGAGAGAGAGAGAGAGAGAGAGAGAGAGAGAAGAGAGAGAGAGAGAGAGAGAGAGAGAGAGAGAGAGAGAGAGAGAGAGAGAGAGAGAGAGAGTGTGTGTGTGTGTGTGTGTGTGTGTACGCACGGAGACAAACCTGGCCCATATTGATCTTAAGCCCCATCTTGGCTCTTTGGAAATATTCTTAACATTACAAAGGCTATTTTAATATTTTCCCCCAAACAACATGAATCAAATCCCAGGAAAAGACCAACCATTATAAGTGACTCGTGGGGAGCTGTCCATGCTGGTGGTGCTTAATTTTTCCCCGATATTTGCCCGTGGAGTAGTGAGTCTTTCATGTCTGCCTACATGCGCGCCAGGGTCTGACCATGGTGCTTTTTGCCCGTGGAGTGAGGAGACTGTCTTCTTGCAAAGCAAGAAGTCATAGCACCCGAGAAAAATGCCACTCTTTGTACTACTTTCAATTTCAGTCCACTGTTCAGTAGGCCTATTAGGCTGCAATCAAATTCAATAGCCTATGCTCATCCACATGCACGCGAAAAACAATAACCCAAGCGGCGGGACTAATTCGATTATATTCCTTCCAAAAATGTCCTAACCGGTGAACGTCACAAAAATCAGTTATTTGCATTGTCCGTAATTATACCAAACAAAAAGGTATCAATAAAAGAAATCAAGTCTTCAGTTTCGATAATCCACGTTACAAATCCTCAACAACAGCAAGCCATTCCTTCTCTGCTATGAGGCAGGCAACGGAACAAGTGCAGACAGTAGGCTATATCACCACGTTGATGCTGCACGGCTTGAAAGGATTCTGTCTAAATTAAATATCTTGGATAGCCTATATAGACCTAGGCCTAACTAGATTTGTTGCAATACAGATTAATTTTCTATAGTCAGAAGTGTTCCGTTGGACTGACGAAACCGAACACGATCAAGTTTGCAACTTCTTTCCCTCATGCGCTGTCCGTCAGCACCACCTGTCATCAGACGTCCGATTAGCTTTCATTACGTGCTGAGGGAAAAACTCTCGCCATTAGGCTCATGTGCTGTTGCACTGTTGTGAGGGATATCACCAAATAATTTAGATAAAAGTCAGAACATTATTTTGGCAATCTGTTCAGTCTGTTCATTTAAGTTTTTGGGTGCTCTTGGATATCGGGGATCAGTTCATGTAGAGAGAAGAGTTCATCCAGGCACACCAAAATAAGGTGTCCAAACGGGAGGTTACATTAAAAAGCCTTTAATGGTACTGGGCTGGGGTTACATTAAAAAGCCGACATGTTTCGACCTCACCAGGTCTTCATCAGGGCTACGTTCACCATTGAAAAGAAAGGCCTCCCTTAAATAGTGACATCACCACATGTGACCCATTACGCACTAAACACATTTGCGCACACCAGAGAAAACAAAGATTAAAAAATAGCCTGGGGTAATAAGTGATGCCACAGAAAAAAAATGACCAGAAGTACAAATAAGCATCACAAAAAACAAGTAAAATCAATATCCTCATTTAGACCAGGATAGCGCATGGCATCCAGTTGGTGTATCCAAAAAGTCTGCCTCTGATTAAGTCTTTTTAGCCTGTCCCCACCCCTCGGAAGAGGTTTGATATGCTCGACGCCCTGTATGCGCAGCAGATAATCATTTTTACCATGGTATATTCATTGAAATGTTTCGCCATGGGATAGTCAAAATTGCCCACTCTGATAGCATACAGGTATTTATATTCTGCTAGCCTATCATGCGCCTTTTTGTGCGTCCGATATAAAAGAACCCTTCAGCGCAAGGACAAGTTAGGCGGTATATGACAAATGTAGAATTGCAATTAATGAAATCTCTCTGTCCGTATTCTCTCGTGGTTTTAGTATCCACAAAAGATTTGGCTTGTGTAACATTTGGGCAGTGAGGGCAGTTCATACATCTATAGGTGCCAATGGGATTTTACGCAGCCAGGTTTCTCTCTTTTTCACCTGTAGGTGAGAGCGCATTAATTTATCTCCTAGGCTGGGTGCACTCTTTAAAGACACCATGGGTGGTTCTGGGAACACCTCACGTAGTTGCGCATCACTTTCAATAATGGACCAATTGTTCTTAATAATTTGCCTGATCCGCGTCGCTTGTGTACTATATGTCGTAACAAAAAAAGGACGGGACTGCTGGTGGCGATGATGTTTCTTTTTGGTCAATAACGTGTTGCGTTGAAGGGAGCGCGCTTCACTGTATGCGTTTTGGATGGCTTTAGGGTGATAGGCTCTATCACTGAATCTTTTCTCCATCAGCTCGGCCTGCTCGTGAAAATCATTTTCGAAATCACAGATAGGCCTACGCCTAATCTCTGGAATTGGCCGTGTGGAATATTTCTAATGAGATGCGGGGATGGAATGAATCCGCTCTCAGAATGGTGTTCCGAGAGGTCGCCTTTCTGAATAAGGTGGTGTGCAGCTGTCCCTCCGCGTCTTTATATATCGTCAAATCCAGAAAGTGAATATTAGTTAATGAATATTCCAAGGAAGCCATTCAAAACGCATACAGTGAAGCGCGCTCCCTACAACGCAACACGTTATTGGCCAAAAACAAACATCATCGCCAGCAGCAGTCCCGTCCTTTTTTGTTACGACAGTTCATAGATGTATGAACTGCCCCCACTGTCCAAATGTTACACAAGCCAAATCTTTTGTGGATACTAAAACCACGAATGAATATGGACAGAGAGATTTCATTAATTGCAATTCTACATTTGTCATATACCGCCTAACTTGTCCTTGCGCTGAAGGGTTCTTTTATATCGGGCGCACAAAAAGGCGCATGCGAGATAGGCTAGCAGAACATAAATATGGTATCAGAGTGGGCAATTTTGACTATCCTATGGCGAAACATATGAATACCATGGTAAAAATGATTCTCTGCTGCGCATACAGGGCGTCGAGCATATCAAACCTCTTCCGAGGGGTGGGGACAGGCTAAAAAGACTTAGGCCTAATCAGAGGCAGACTTTTTGGATACACCAACTGGATGCCATGCGCTATACTGGTCTAAATGAGGATATTGATTTTACTTGTTTTTTGTGATTTTTATTTGTACTTCTGGTCATTTTTTTCTGTGGCATCACTTATTACCCCAGGCTATTTTTTAATCTTTGTTTTCTATGGTGTGCGCAAATGTGTGTAGTGCGTAATGGGTCACATGTGGTGATGTCACTATTTAAGGGAGGCCTTTCTTTTCAATGATGAAGACCTGGTGAGGTCGAAACATGTCGGCTTTTTAATGTAACCCCAGCCCAGTACCATTAAAGGCTTTTTAATGTAACTTATCGTTTGGGCACCTTATTTTGGAGTGCCTGGATGAACTCTTCTCTCTACATGAACTGATCCCCGATATCCAAGAGCACCCAAAAACTTAAATGAACAGACTGAAGACTGCTTGAGCTTCCAGCCACCTGTGTGCCTTTCATTGCCAAAATAATGTTCTGACTTTTATCTAAATTATTTGGTGATATCCCTCACAACAGTGCAACAGCACATAGGCCTAATGGCGAGAGTTTTTCCCTCAGCACGTAATGAAAGCTAATCGGACGTCTAATGACAGGTGGTGCTGACGGACAGCGCACGAGGGAAAGAAGTTGCAAACTTGATCGTGTTCGGTTTCGTCAGTCCAGCGGAACACTTCTGGCTCTAGAAAATGAATCTGTATTGCAACAAATCTAGTTAGGCCTAGGTCTATATAGGCTATCCAAGATATTTAATTTAGATATTTAATTTAGTTTTCACCACCTCGTGAAGTGTTTAGACCTGGCCTATTTAATGTCGCTGTAAATTGGTGTAATGTAGCAGAAAGTGCGAGACATTCGTTGGACTCGTTGCACGCAACAAGTTGTGAAATTATTTCTTAACGGTTTTAACCGCATCATTCGCGACTCTCGAGCAGTTTGAGAACTGAGAAGAATGAGAGAGAGAGAGGGCAGTGACTATACCATGTCACTGAGACTATGTATGTGTGCTGCGCCTACTGAATCCAAGTGCAGAAAAAAACATATCCATATAGATTATTACATAATGCACCATGTTATTACATTTCCATCAAAAAAAAAAGTTGCGGCCGCATTCCGTAATAAATTTCGCATTTTGTAATAATTTATTACAAGATGAGAAAAAAATTATTACGAAATGCGTTCAAGAAATGTATTACGAAATGCGTAAATTATTACACAATGCGGCGATTGTCACCACATTATGTAATAATTTGTTACATTATTACATATTGCACCGTTATTACATAATGCGGCGTTACAACTTTGCCGTGGCAACAGGATGTGTGTGTGCATGCGTGCGTGCGTGCGTGCGTGCGTGAGTGCGTGCGTGTGTGCGTGCGCGCACGGCCGTGTGTGTGTGAAGACAAGTAGACATTAGGTATAAAGACTGATTGCTTACAGTAATTAAAATTTACTTATAAACTGATATAGCCTACTGATAAATTATGAGGACTTACAGCGATCAAGAAAAAACAACATACAGTATTATCTTGGTGGCTTTGATGTTTGTGTGATATTGGTTTTGAATGTAGGGCTGCAGAGCAAGTTATAAGCAGTTGAGTAACCGTTTGAATTTGGATTCAAAAGTTGTCTTTCTTGTAAAGGCTCTGGGGGCCACATGAAATGGCTCAGGGGGCCGCAGTTTGTTCATGTTTTTAATCAATGATGAAAGCCCTCACATACCAGCAGCATGCATGCAGCTCCACATAAGAGCTGTATCCCTCCCATGTTTGACTGTAGGCACCATGTATTTTTCCAAATTCTTCACCTTTAACGCCAAGGAAGTCTCTCCCACTGTCCTGTCTCAAAAAAGCCAGCCAAGAGTATGTCAGGCCTAATTCTGACAGAAATGAAGGCTAATGAGACTCATACTCTGAAGTCAAGATCCCAAGATCAACCATTTTAGAACTGATAGCATCAAAAACTATATGGTGTTGGAGATGAAGAATATGAAAAAAGAGAAATGGTGCATAAAGTGAAACATGGTACAGATACAGCTCTTATGAGGAGCTGCATGCATGCTGCAGGTGTTTGAGGGCTTTTATCATTGATTACATCATGAAGTTAAACATGTATTGCTCTACGAATAGGGAATATGTCACCATCTCTCATTGAACTCCATTGATTTTCATTGTGTTGCTTTCCATGATTACAATGACCCTAAACATACACCTAAGGCCAAAGTTGATTTTCTGGAGAGGTGAGAGTGATTCAGTGATTAAGTATGACACCCAATCTGTGTATTTGAAGTGTTTTGAAGTGACTTATCTGCTCATTTTCACATTATGTTCGACAGGCGACAAAACCTTTGTCTTGTGAAAATCTGCCCTATCCTATTTCATTCGGGAGGGTTGTAGCTTTCATTTGAATGACTTCTGAAGCCAAGTGATTAATTG